>NC_092818.1:182659212-182734212 GCF_023375885.2 Dermacentor andersoni | reverse complement strand
TCTTACATCATTTCGTACACTATAGATTTTGGCACAGAGTATTGCCCTACGAAAGCACAAATAAGATATCTCGAGAAATGGAAGTAGGGAATATAAGGCTGATTTCATATAACAAACTGTCCTCAGCTTTATAAATCAAGGCACACACTTCATACATATCCAGCTGTGCGTGAGAGCGTAGGTCGGAATCTTAAAAAGGTGCACCATTTGTCTACTTGAATAACTACCCTATCTAGGTAGATGAAAGAGGACACAGAATGCCAAGGATACCAAGAGGTAAGAGGCTGTAATTCAGGAAGACGGATTAAGAAAATCGTGGGATTGGTGAAAGCTTTTACTTCCGCTATAGCAGTCTGCCTAAGAGTGAAGCTGGACAGCTAGGCGGTCATCACTGCGAAACTAAAGTGAAACATGCGGCTGCAGATAAATCCTCTAAACGACATGCATTCTGTATTTGGCAATGTCAAGAAATGTACTCTTACATTATTTCTGTAAAATTTGACGGTGTTAAATGATGTACCCTTATATTGTGCATGTCACCATTCATTCCGATAGTGTATGTCGCGTTGCGCTATTATGTAACGTGACCTCGTTTTATGTACCTATGTATATGTCTCCTATACTCGTTATTTCTTTCCATTCTTTGTAATGCTTCCACTTATGAAGATATATATTGTATAATCCCCTCCGCACAGAGTACTCCTCTTGGAGCCTGCGAGGCTTTTTGAATAAATGAATAAATTAACAAATTAACGAGATGAAACTTCTTTCGCCGGCACCACATCAAGCGCGCGTTAAGAAAGTTAGTCGTGTGCTATTGCAGTTTTTAATATGCACCGGCCTCACTGATCATTTTTTGGTCTGCTGTGTGTATTATTTCATGTGCACATTGCTCACTCCTTCCTTATTTCTATTCCACATTCCTTTAATTCAAGTGTAGGGTAAAAATCCGGACCTCGTCCAGTTGATCTCCCTATAGCTATCCTCTTCTTGGTTTCACTCTCTCTCTCTTTCTCTCACACTCTTGAGCGTGCTTATATTTTAATTTTCTCCAGTAAAAACATGCTGACTGCCAGTAAAGATGGCCCCCCTAAAGATTCGATGCACGCTGTTCAAGGTGCACGGTGCGCTGGTTAGTCAGGTCTCAAAAGACGACGGTTATCAACGCTTTTCTTTCTTCTTCTTCTTCGAAAGTTGCTTAAAGGTATTTCCAACAAATAAAGCCTACGCATGCCGTGGGATTATTGCTACAAGGTAGAAAATTTTTATTACGCACATTCCTCGAATAAGAGTGCGAGGATGGGTCAAATTTGCCGGCGCGTTGCTTGGTTTTCACACGTTTTGTGACTTCGCAGTTTTTTGTACTTTCACGACCGCTTTCAATAAAAGTGCGTCAATTTTATTTATTTATTTATTTATTTATTTATTTATTTATTTATTTATTTCATCTATCGAAGGTTTCTGTGCTTATACACCGGACTTGGTGTAGCTGCTCCTGATTGCTACTGGTAGGTCAGTCGGCATTTGGGCCAAAAATGTACCCGCTGTCTTTACGGCGACAGCAGTTGCGAAAATAATCAATACTCAGTTTCACTTATCCGTCCGTCCTTTCCATTACGGTGACAATGGACACTGTCGTCATTAACGTGTCTGTTGCTGTCAGGTCACCTCGTAAACCACAGCTTCATCATCGCTGCTGGGCGGAGAAAAAAAAAACTTATCCGCAACCACCCCTAGTGTGATTAAAATCCATGCCGCTACAGCAGTGTGCAATCGAAAGTGACGTGCTCTAAACATTGTGCTACGCCACAGCTGCTTTCGTTATTTATTGCATGAAAATAATGTTTTTAATCCACAGCGATGATTATTTGCATTGCGCACACTCATTCACATAGCAAAAAGAAAAGCGCACGCTGTGCTAAAGAGACCAATGAAACTTAAATATTAGGGCAAACAAACACAAGCAACAACAACGCTTGGACATTATTTCAAGGTTTTACACTCCACGCAGACTTTGAGAGTGATAACGTGTGTTCATATACTTCAGAGGGGAGAGAGAACACGCAATACTCTAGATTAAGTGTGCATCACCAAGAAATCTTTCTTGACAAGATGGCGTTGTGTTTGCATGCAAATCTTCAATGTCATGTTCCTGAGAACAGCGTCGCTGACACAAAAGAGTTGTACACGGCAATGAAAAGGCTCAAACATCACAGATGCCCACTATAACGGATGCGGCGCGGGTAAGGCAGCTTTTTGAAAACAAAGTGCAAAGCATCGACAGCGTAAACGCCAACATCGACGTCGACGTCACAAGGATAACGGCCACGTAGTGGTTTACATAGCAGTTCCCAGAATTCACAATCGCCAAAGACCTGCTATAACAGAACTGAAAATGTGCAAGGAAAAAAAGAAACTTCAACTGCGCCATTTACCTCGTGACATCAGTTGCAACAGAAATTTAGGTATCAGAGTTGATTAATCACCAGACAGGACTTTCAAATTGGCTCATGGGATTTGAAAAGCAACTGCCTCATCACTAGCAGCACAAATATTGATTTACAGAAACGATAAATTTCTAAGATGGTGCAACAAAACTTTGTATGAAAGGTCCTCTCGAATGTCATGCATCCAACCCGCAACTCAAGTAGGCGCATGGACGTCGCCCTACTTATTCACGGAAACAAAAGGTATGACCGTTTTAACAAGTCCTATAATTTTATTACAAAAGCGAACCTCAACATGACACAACCACAAGATCAAGGAAAATAAGTATGATGCAGCAAGATTGTCGGAATCAAATATGACTTAAAGGATGAATTGTCTAAAAAAAATTTATGAAGCCTTTGGCTAAACAGCTGCAAATGTAACGTCCCATAAAGCTACACATCTGAATTTAATGAAACTAGCCTACTTAGACACGGCGAGCCTGAGAGTGCTCAAGTTTGTTCAAGTAACTATTTAGAATCCCACTACATTCAATAATATGTCATACAAAAAGGCAGCTACGTACATCACAAAGAATTACCCTGCGTGGTGGCTTACTGGCTAGGGCTTGCGCCGCTAAGCAGAAAGTTCAAGTACGCCTGTGTACCGTACATTGGGTTCACGTTAAACTGCCACTGGTAGTAAAAATTAATCTGGTTCTTTCACTACAGTGTGCCTCATAATCAAATCATGGTTCTCGCATGTAAAACCAATTTCATTTTTTATATCACAAAGAAGATAATGTCACTTTTTATCTAAACAACACACTCTCTCTAATATTGGACTTATAGTTATAACCTCCTAAATAGTACATTGGATATTTAGTTTTATCAAATTAGTACTTCATAGTAATGCATTCTTGTACAACTACCGACCAACTTACAGCTCTATAACTTCTGGTTTGGTCCACAAGAAAAGCAGGCAAGAAAAAATGAAATGGAAGTCTTCACTGTGTATAGGAGAATGCTCCTGTCAGCAATGGATGATTTCAGAGCCGCAGAAGTCGGTGAAGCCTGCTGTCTTTTAAGCATGAAATGCTTTTAGCTCCTGCTGTCGGTGACCTTCAAGTGGTCTTAAGCCAAAAGTCAGAGCCGATATCCGGCTACTCAAATGAGAACATCCGGGCAACTTTGCGAGAACAAACGAGATCATCCGGGCAACCAGTCAAAACATAAAATTATGCGGTCTCTGGCTGCAAACCCTTTGTGCAGGACCGCATTACATAGGCTAATTGCTACCCAAGCAAGTTACAAAACAACATTGCTTTTCAGTTTTCTTCTATGTTCATAATATCACTGTAACTTCTAGTATACGCTGAAATTTTATTTGTCATTTCCAATAGCAACGTTGAAAAGGCAGATACAGGGCACCAGACAGTTGTCACCTTTTGGCGCTGAGCGCTGAACGCCAGCGCCCCGCGAGTTCCGCGGCGCGGGTTTTGCGTCAACTCGGGAGATGGCGCCACGCTGCGTGGCGCCTCCTTCAGGCGATTCTACTCACTGCGGTGGCTTACCAGTTATAGCGTTGCACTGGTAAGCACGATGTCGCGGGATCAAATGTCGGGCGAGGCGGCCGCATTTCGATGGAGGCGAAATGCAAAAGCGCCCACGTCCATTGTATTTTGGGGGACGTTAAAGATCCCCTGGTAGTGAAAATTAATGCGGATTCTCCCACTATGGCGTGCCTCAATATGAAATCGTGGTTGTGGCAAGCAAAACCGCACAAATCAATCCACGCTCCTTCTAACTAGGCAGTACGCTCTGTCTCCCTGACGTCTTTTGCTTGCTGTCATGCCCCCTTCAGCCGGTTGCCTTCTTCTAGCTGGGCAGCGTCCATATGGACCAGTGCACAGTAGGGCACGGTGCGGTGTCGTGTGGTGTGGTGGGGTGAGGTGTGCCGTTGCGAACATGCACTACACCCATTTTAAGATTGCGGCTAGTATGACCTCCAACCAATCTCCTTTGCCGGTTGCCATTTCATGCTTACATCTACTCTCCATTACGGGAGAGGAAGCACTTCTTTTTCTTTCATTTTCTATTTGACTACACATAACTTTTGAAAGCAGCCTGTGGCAGACAGCACAATTCTAGTGCTTGAGCTGCATTACTCGATGAGGCCGAGATTACTAGCATAAAATATCGAAATAATTATTGAGCTTATAACCAAAATTTAATGAATTAGGTTTTAAGCTAACTAGTTTAGGCGCATATTGCAACAAAACACTTTTTTTTTAAAGTTCAGCAAAATAGTTTTTGTCAAAAGACGGTTGATGAAGGCTTCGTCTTTCATTTTTGACTCAAGTCGTAAATTCCAGCAGAAGACATATTTTTCGATTGCGCAATTTATTATAACGATACATTTCTTACCACTACAATTTCAGGGAATAATGAACAGCGCTCGGTTAACTCTAACACTCAACGATATTCCTTCAACAGTATTTGTTGCGACGGCATGTGTCGAGCAAATGGTTGTTATCCAGGCTTGCGTTTTCACGTGCCCGTTAGTCGCGTGTTGTCGCATAAGCTTGCGTCACGTCTTGGAAGGAAAATTCCACATAACTATTATATACTCGAGCAGGCTAGTGTATTCTTGCTTCTGCACTTATACCTTTCGCATTTAACCTAATATATTTCACGATTTATTTTCACTCCGGAGCTAAAGCACTAAAACTCTCTCTCTTTCTTTTTAGTTATCTCTTCCTTTGAGAGTACAGCTCTTCACCAGAAGTGATTTTAATAAATTTCGTGAACCCGCTCCTTCTCATACGATTTATTTTCAAATTTCTACCCCACCCCTGCTGTTCATTTATTATGATCTGGCACAGATTTGTTCAGCAGCGTCGAGCTCTTATGACGGTAGTAATGAGTTGACCTTCGCGAAAACTAGACGAGCGTAATTAGGGCGATTTTCACGAGCGTAATTTCAAAACCACGCACTGCGCAACTACCCTAACGCCGGTCTGCCCGAGTACAGAGCAAGGCTTCTTACGAATAAAACAAAAATAAATAGCATATGAAATTAAAGGTCCGGTCTCCGCAGCACCTCAAGGCATTCGCGGAAGCGATGTGTTGTACGACCGGATGAAGGATCTAATAAAGGAATTCAAATTATGCACGTGCGTGCTCGTTACGCGCCTCTAGACTGCGCTTGCCGACAATAATTGCATGTCGTCGCGAACTGAAATTTCATGCATGCCCTGCGTTTACTTCCCGAAATTTCCTTCGTGCCACAGGACGTTTCATGGTATAACCATTTCTACCAAGAAAAAGGGGGCTGTGCTCCTGAAAGTTGGCATTAGTTCGGAGCATCCACTCATATCTATCCTAAACAGTGCGCCACTGGAAGAGAATGAATCCTTTGGAGTTCCATGCGGTACCAGATACATGAGTGTTGCTTTATGTCCACTCGTAAAATTTTTTGGGAATTCTAAATAGAAAGAGATTGCTACGCCGGCAATAAATAATTTACGGGCTTCATCCTTTCGCACCTGCCCGTGGCAGGTGCAAATCCGTGGGCAGAAAATTGCATAAACATTAATACATAAAATGAAATTATTTGTCAATACATTTACGAGATATAGTATGATTCCATTAAATGTAATCATAAAAATAGCGGCGTATTCAGCAGCAACTAACATTTTACGCTCATCAACTCCCTAAGTCTCTCTCTCTCTCTCTTTAGTAATATAGATTTCAAGTAGAGGTTCGAGGGTTTAGATGGTGCCGGGTACTACAGAGCTAATAATTAAGAAAAGCCCTAAAGCTTCCAAAAACAAAAAAGACAGTCAAAGCGGACTTACATTCCTGCAAAGGAATGTGGTGACGTACTGTCCATTGGCTCTCAATGAAAACTACCTTAACCCAACTGAGAAGAAACAATCACAGATGGTCGATGCAATAAAGAGAAGCCCTGAGCAGGCCTAAATATTTCTGCTAATAACAAACAGTGGGACTGCAGCGAAATAACAAATAGTCTTGCGCCAAGTCAAATGCAAGGATTCAAAATGTTTCTGCGTAGAACCAGCGCAATTAAGAATAAATGGCAAGCTACATAGAACATAAAGTGCAAATGTACATGTTAACAAAAAAAGAAGCAATTTTAATAAGCACTGCGGTCGTGGTACATTTATTTTTTCCGGGCTAGTGTTCTGTAGCTCACGAATAAACACGATAAAAGACGGAGAAAGCACTGCATAATGAAATATCGCTTGTTCCTAGTGGTGATCCAATTATTAAACGCATTATAGCGGGCATAGTCGTGCTGTTTACTTTGCGCTTGAATAACCACCCAGAAATCTCTTTTAATCTAATGAGCATTGATTGACCTTCCCAGCTCTTTCCTCCTCTGTACGCCAGAAGTTTGGTCACGCTTCGTCTTCGACAAATTTATTAAAGGCACACACAAAATATTTCTGACAATTTGTTGCAGTTGTTTTTTGCCTACTTAGTTGCAGTAACACGGAACACACAGTTTGAAAACAGCATTTAAGCTGACTAATGAGCTGCCTTTCAAAAAAAAGTGCGTTCTAGTCAACTTTTAAAGTGTTTACGTTATCAGGTTACACTGTGAAAAATTGCGTCAAGAGCCGCAAGTTTGCTTCGCTTTTACCGTTGTTGCCTTTCAACATTATTTCATTATCGCCCGCCTGTCGCACGGCCACCCTGCTCGTGCAATTAATCCTTGTCTAAACACATTGCCTTGTCGCTTAACTGGATTTTAATTTTATGTAATGCGGCTTCGTTGAAGAGTGAAAGTTCCGCACAGGAACGAATTTATTTCGTTCAGTGGTTACATTGAATTCGCCGCAAGTACGCATTTGCACAACTTAAAATTGTAATATATTAACTATAGCTTCCGCAATGCTCCTCTGGTAACGTTGTAGTGCAAATATATATATTAGTAATTTATTTTATTGTTTAAAGGCCAGTCGCATAACGCTATGCTTGTGGCATACCTGTTTCAAGTGTAACCATAGGCGGAGAGTTCATTATCACGGGAAAGGGGGGAGGGGGGGGGGGAGCGACTACCTTTCCGAACCCCATATATATATAATTCCTTGCACTTGAAGAAACTTCATGTCACCTCGAAGAATTGATCGCTGAAGTGATGGCGTTAAATAAGTATATACAAGGCCTCCAAGTAGGAAACAGTTCAATTTCACAGCCCGAGCCCTCTCGGTGGTATAATCTTCTTTCGTGTAACTGTCGTATACTTGGCTATAACTAATACTGCATCGCCTTTCCGGCGAAACTGTCGCCTCTCTCACTTTCTTCCTTTCTTTTTCCGTGAGTCCAAGTATAATTAAGCGCTGCAGCGCATGACTGCTGTTGAGTCTGATTTCGAGTGAGTCCGACTTGACCTCATTTCGGTTACTGAGTGAATCATACAGTGTTCAACTATCGTGCACCAAGTCTTAAAAAAAAGAGCAGTTGGGTTACTCCACGAAAATCTAGTTCATATTGTTTCCAGTACGTTTCAAATTCGCTTTTATGGCGATAGGTTTTCTGGAGAAAAAAACCATCCGTGCACTTTATCTACGCTAAGACAACAACTACCACAGCTTGTTTCCAACTAACACCGAACACGACGTGTTACTTCGGCAGGGGCGCAGCAGATAATGCACTAGCTCGATCAGAATGTTTTTCTTTATTTCCTTTACTTCGTTCTGGATAACTCAGAGGGAGCCTGTTCGCGGGCGCTGCTTTATGATCCGGTGGGAGCGCAGTCAGGTGGTATTCTCCATATTTCGCGGAGTTTACTCATCAGTGGGAACAAATTAGTACGCAATCAGTGTGTCGCTGAGAATACCGCAGTTAGATATGTTGCTTGGCTGTGCCTACAAATGCCTCATTGACACATTTATAATTAGGATAGTACGTCTCGAATTAGATAATTAATAACAATTACCTAAATAAATTTCAGTAACGAAAAATTTACTGGCAGCTACTCCCCTGGACTGGAAACAATATGCACTAGGCTTTCTTTGAGTAACGCACAGCTCTTCTCTTAAATCTTGGTGCATGATAGTTAATTGCGACACCCTATATATTTATGACCTTTGCATGCACGTGACGGTATTTTCATGCATAATAAAAGTTGCAAATTATTAGAAATATTTTTATGAGTCGTTAGCATTGCTTACTGGAAAGAGAAGCGATACTGAGACATACATCATTCACGTGCATTTCACACGGCGTTGATAAAAAGACTGCGGAAGGGGTCACTGAAGTCTATAGTTTTTTTGTTTTTTCATGCCAAAAAGTACGTAAAACAATTTCAAGTGAGGTGAACATACAGAAACGTATTCATTAGCTAGGCATAGGCTATCCACACCTTTATAACTTACTTTTAATTGGCTACCTCCATCTTTTTCAAAAATATAGTAAACTTTGTCCTCTGTGTATATTTAAACATATTATGTATATGCATGGTGTTTACAGTGGAAATTTAAAACAATGATTGTTACCATCAATATAACTTGAGTTATACCAGATCACTTTAGTAGTTGCACTTTAGTCTTGCTTTGTTATGTGCCGCGATGGACCAGTGGATGTGGTGTAGCGCTGCTGAACTTATGGTCGCGGGCTCGATTCCTGCCGCAGCGGACGTACTTCAATGGGGCCGAAATGCAAAATGCTCGTGCTTTTAGATTTAGGTACACGTAAAAGAAACCCAGGCGGTGAAAATTATTTTCGTACTTTCGTCCCGTAAAACTCCAGAATATAATTTTATTAATATTTGCTTTATTTGTGCATGATGCTTAATTCTAACCCCGAAGACTGTGCCTCACAACTGCTGTCGCACCGTTATTTATTTATTTATTTATTTATTTATTTATCCTGGCCAGCCTTCACTCTTCCTAAATAAGTTACCTGTAAATTTCTGCCAACAACTGCATGGCCCGGTAGGTGTCAGCTATTCCTCATATTTTTACAATGAAGCTTGATTTGGCTGGACCTAGACACTGCGGGACATTTTAGGCCTATAAGAAATCCCCACCTGCCCTTTTGACACCACAAAGATGCTTCCAATATTTCTAAAAACTACATTACTTCAAGAAGATTTCGTGAATAGCTTTGGTGTAAGTACGCGTGGGTGCATGTGCGAACTGTGCGTTTGTTTATTATTGCATACACCATGTAGCTCACCCAGCACCTGGAGCAGCATGCCAAGCCGTCAGCCGGGCAAGCATCCCCAGCTTTTCACTGAAGTCAGCATCTCCCCACACCATGATAGCATTACGCAACTCACGACTGTTCGCCAATCCACGGTGAAAGCCACCCTACCCTATTGACAAATATTTCTGGCCTCCTGGAAATGACTACAAAATGCCCGAAATGCATCATGGGCGCGCGCAGTTTTGCTACGGTCTGCTAAGGCACTGACATCGTCTCACTGCCACCAACATAGGTGAGACGCAACTAAATCGAGGCCACCAGACGAGTCGGCCGCAGCGTTTCTTCGCCCTTTGGAGCCTAATCCCTCTTCGGCCGGGTTTTCGTTTTTTCATCCTCAGGGCCGTTCCACGACCGCGACAAGTATAACGATCGCCGCTATGCTATTTCCGGAGGTCGTGCACGGCTCGAGTATCTCACAAATCCAGTGAACGAGGTTTCCTAACCTAATAAACACCGAGCTCAGCAATTGCCCCGGATGATTTTGCTTGCGCTGAAGCATCCTCTCCCCGTCGCAGTCGTGTACCGGCGCAAGACACAAGTGCAGAAGTCCCCAATATCGTCACTTTTTTGCAGAGCCGACAGTTTGACAAGTTGACTGGTAACCTTCAAACAGGGAACAAAAAAGTGTTACAAAGGGGACAGCGCCGTCGTGTACATTTTCTCTTCTTTGTAGAATCTTAGTTGGACGTTTGTGTTTCATGTTGGCCGGAAGTGCCGCGCGATTTGTCGCTGAATGTATCATCGCGGCTTCGAGATTGAAACTGTGTTTTCAATCCATTTGCGCCACTCGCATACCGTCATGTTTTATTGTTCTCAACAAATCTCTAACTAAACAATTCGCTCTCGAAATAAGATCAAATCGTTCTCGCCATAAACACCGCACGTCATCGTGCCATGCTGCGTTACTCATTCAACCACGGAAGCGAATTAAGAGAGTCAAAGATTGGCTGAGATGCGGCTGATTTTAGCCTAGCATAATAATTGATATGATATGCCACATTACCTTGGCCTTTACCTAGGACGTTTATAAACACACGAGAACAGGCAAAACTTACAAAAGGCAAAGCACTAAATATGATGTATTTTCATTTATTTAGACTTTAACACAGCTCAGAGACTGACCGAGCTCCGAAACATAGTAACTTCTTACACGCACAAGATAACGACGCACACGGGAACAGAAGTATTTCTAGTGTGGGATTTACTTTGCGAAACAAGCTATATATGTATGAAAACTATAATTAGACATGAGGTGCGCTAT
Organism: Dermacentor andersoni; assembly: GCF_023375885.2. Classification (NCBI taxonomy): domain Eukaryota; kingdom Metazoa; phylum Arthropoda; class Arachnida; order Ixodida; family Ixodidae; genus Dermacentor; species Dermacentor andersoni. Next base: position 182,723,286 of record NC_092818.1, on the reverse strand, counting down.
GAGCATAAAAGGTAAGCTATGCAAGGTAACACACTAAAAGATGAACTTCACCAGTAAAAAGCTAGGAAAATCACACAGAGACACACACACACACATTATATATATATATATATATATATATATATATATATATATATATATATATATATATATATATATATATATATATATATATATATATATATATTTCAATGTGACAAAGCCCGATTTTACGAAGTTCCCAATCTAATGAAGAAATATCTCCATTCCCCTGCAAATACCCATAAAGTTCAGTGTTGTCATCAATCCGAATTAACGAAGCTAGCTTGCATTAAACCAGATTTCACAAAGTTTTTCCAGAAAAAAAAATTAGTAAAAAGCGTGATTTCTTTCTAATTTTGACGCAGACGGGTATTTCTTCGTGCGTGCATTCTAACGCAATCGCTTTAACGCATCTAGGTACCCTAGTCTCTGCCCGAGTTTTATTTTGACGAGGCTGCACGCCGCGCCCATGCAAGGAACAGCGGACTCAGCAGTCACTAGCATTCTTATGTACGAGATGGCGCTAAGGGCGGCGGTAGTTGGGAAGCCCTCTCGAACGTTTTACACGCGCAGGCGTGGGTTAGTGGCAAATAAAATACCGCGGCACCTTTTGGGTATCGCTACGTTATAATTTTGGGTTTAATATACCGAAAAATTTGATACTCAATTTTCCGAACTTCCTTGTTTAACGAAATAATTCGAGCGTGGTCATCACTTCCTTAAATCAAGTTTCAACTGTGTATCCTTTGTCTTCCTGAGAGTGTGGCAAGACCTCCTTCATCACATTATATATATATATATATATATATATATATATATATATATATATATATATATATATATATATAGAGAGAGAGAGAGAGAGAGAGAGAGTCCCAGCTCACTTGGACCACCCGCCGTGGTTGCTCAGTGGCTACGGTGTTGGGCTGCTGAGCACGAGGTCGCGGGATCGGATCCCGGCCATGGCGGCTGCATTTCGATGGAGGCGAAATGCGAAAACACCCGTGTACTTAGAGTTAGGTGCACGTTAAAGATCCCCAGGTGGTCGAAATTTCCGGAGTCCTCCACTACGGCGTGCCTCATAATCAGAAAGTGGTTTTGGCACGTAAAACCCCATAATTTTTTTTTCTAACTTGGACCAAGATTTTAAAAATACCGAAGAGCTCTAGAGAAATCGTACCGACTGCATAGTAGCCGTAGTCGTATGTGCTTACGGCCAGTATTTTTTTCATCACGAAGTATTACTTAATTAATTACTTTTAATCATGAACTTTTAATTATTGCTTGATTCGCGAACATTTCAATTGCAAAGTTGTAGAGCACCTCAAATAATCTCCGAATCAAGCTCAGCTTTAGTCTCCTTGGTTTTTCCGAGAAAAAACAAAAGCGCGCGAACCATCCAAAATACGAAATAGATGCGCGCTCGCGCGCCACTACTCAAGCGCTCCCAAGCGAATAGCCACGGATACACGACTTTACTAGCGGCGGCAGCTCGATACAGGGCTTCACGCTATGTGATGGTCGCGGCATCAAGAGAACGCGCCGCTGACGCATTGATAAGCGTAGCGGAGCTTTGTACGACGCGGCGATAACAGAATGCAGCCGTATATCTTTCAATGGTTGCTTGTAGGCGCTTGAGTAGTGGCGTGCGAGTGCGCATCTATTTCGTATTTCACGGGCTTTTGTTTTTTCTTGGAAGAAACAACCAGGACCACTTCAGCACGAAATAAATGCTTGATTCGGAGGTTATTTAAGGTGCCCTACAACTTTCTAATTGATATGTTTGCAATTTAAGCAATAATTAAAACGTTCACCAATTAAGAGCAATTAATTAAGTAATGCTTCGCGATGAAAAATATACTGGCCGAAAGTACATACGACTACGGCTACTATGCAGTCGGTACGATTTCTCTAGAGCGGTTGGGTATTTTTAAGGTCTTGGTCCAAGTTAGCTGGGACACCCTGTATACAAAGAAGTGAACAAACAATGACACCAAGGACAGCATGGAGTACATTACTAAACACTATAACACTGCGAGGGTTAGTTCTAGTAGATAAACATAAATATCCAAGAAAGTGGATGGGAAAATGGCACCGCGGTATAGAGCATCGCAGGCGTAATGCGAAGACGTGGGTTTGTATCCCACCTTTTTCACATTTTCAAAATGTGCGAATTTCACGTTTTCAAGATGCGGGCTAAATCGATTCGTCGAACTGTTAATCAGCTTATTCTGGTTAGCCATACAGTGAATCATTAACGTTAATTTAAACCCCATTTAACGATGCCCTCATACCGCTTGTAATGCGTTGGCAGAAAAATTAACTTCCCTGTCGACAAAAATTATGGCTTTTCACATCAGAAGCAGCTGATATACGTGCTATTTCCACTCATAATTACACGTGTTTCTTCATATTATTTAATGATTTTGTACAAGTCAAGAAATACTTTTTTCACAGGGCTGAATCTCTCTTGTCAATGTTCTCTCTCCAGAACATGAAAGCAAATATCGAGAAAACGCGCGCACTGAATAGAGAGCACAGGAAGACAAACAGATTCGAAGCACGAATTTATTGCAGTTGGATGTCTGGTTGTGGCTTACAAGGAACGGCTGGTAAAACAAGAAGTAATGTACGTGAACCCCCCCTCAAAGACATACCCTCTTGTAGCTACAAACAAGGTATATGCAAGTACGATAACCGAACAAATGCGTATGTATTTTGCTTTTAACATCACAAAAACCTGATCAAGACACCACATTTACGACATGTCTAGCTTTTTCTGTCGAGCAGGGAATTAATGAATTATTTTCTACTTCGCCGAGCGCACGGCTGCTTTGTCTTTGATTTGTCTTTTCAAATATTACCCGGAACGACAATCGACCGCATACTTGTCATCCTGGAGGTGCTACAAATTTTGTCTATGCCCTTCATGCAAATGCGTGTTATTCTTGCTCGCTCTATTTCATTGCACTCTGCCCAAGTGTTCGGAGACCACCGAGACTCAGCCGCTTTGTAGGCGGCATTCTTCAAAGGCTACTGCTGAGCTGATGGGCTGTGCGAAGACGGATATAACATTGGCAAAGAAGCTTTAATTCTAACACAGAGTGATTGAGGAGCTGCCATTCATGATGATCGTGATTCCGATAAATCTTTTTAAAAAAGTGAGGATTATTTCTCGGGGTGCTACATTTTGTGAGCCTGCTTAGGTGCGCCTTTTCAGCAGTTTGTTCTTCTGGGATTTGACGATTGATCGTCACGAATAGAGTGTATTCCGAGGTTTGTCATCTAAGCAGTGCTTTGTGATGGGTCATGAGAGCCGGTGAATGATCTTGGCGGCAAGTAACGAGAAGAAAACCAATGACAAGCCGTTTTAATATTGAGCAGCGTTTTAAAGATTGGAACAAACGCATTATTACCATTGAGTGTCAAAGATTAGTTTCGGCAAACTATAGCTGCTGCTGCTGAATGAGTTGCTTTGTGTTCATCATTGCAGTGAATAGAGACACGGCTCAAAAAAAGAGAGAGCATGAGAGCTGCATCTCAAATGACCACTGTAGAGAATGATAGCCTACAAATTCTACTTTTATGTCTTGCCTAGGAAAAGCGAAAATTGTGAAAAGCTTTTCCTGTAATTACATGGAGGCACTTACACTGCTTTAGCGGCATCGGCTGCTACCACTTGTGGTGCGATCCTCCCGTGATATGTCTGAGTGACTATGGTGTTCTGCACGTGTGAATAAAGTTGCAGTTTCGAAGCATTACTGCATCGGCCCCATTGCGATACTGATTCAATGCGCGAAAGCTGGTGTGCTTGTTTTAAAGTGGACCCTTCCTCGCCATGTCTTCCCATTTTCAGGAGCTCCCTTGCCGAGTAGACAGCAACTTGGGCCACTGGGTATGCGTAACTGCATATCTTGCTGAATAGAGAAGCAAGAATGCAATACTGTCCGAATATAAAATCGAGGCAAGAATTTCATCATTTGGAAACACAAAATTAAAGACATCGACTACAGAAAAGTCGCCCACTGAAGCAGCCGAGTGTGGAGAAAGAATTGAAGTGAACAAAACGGGACCGGATCCCTCTATTCACCACTGAGCGTCACCCTACAGCAAAGTAAGAAAGAAAACAGTAGCAGAAAATTGAAAAAGTCCACTGCAGAGAAGAGCGTATAAAATTGCATTCAATTTGCGTCATTTTCTTCGAACATTTGTGCCCTTAGATTCCGTTAACACCGATGTACGCATAAGCTTGCGGTCCACTCATGCTTCTAGATGCACCTTTACGCTTCCTGGAAGGCCGACAAAAATACTGGACCATCCACTGCGGTGTCATCTACAGCCCACGTATATCTTCGTACGCCAAATCACATCAATGAACCTTCAGATGTAAATGCGTCCGAAAACAAGGTACGTACGATGTCACCCCCGACCCCACCATTGTGCGATGTTCGTAAACTTTTGGAGACAATACTGGAACCTTATACATACTGTACAGCCTGCCAATAATATTACTGAGTTATTAAATGAAGAAAAGATCGGCGTTTTCATTCACCAGGCGTGGCCTATGGCATCGAAACAAGGTTGGGCTAAATGCGCAGAGAGCAGATGCCGATTGACTTCATACTGCATGGCATAGGTCGCAGGTTCATCAAACGCAAGCCTTCATGGGACCTTTCCGTTTGCCGAGACCACAAAAAAAAGTTGTTATTCGGTTATCGGTGCCGCTGAAGATAAACGAAAAAGCAATATGGATTTGCTTCCCTTCTGATCGACCTACTGATCTTTGCACCCGCAACACAAGAAGCCCCTCGTGATTCCCGTCGCAAGGCTCGGGATGGGAGCCACGAGACAAACAGTCATCAGAAAACTAGTTTACGGCCAAGAGCAATGCATCGGTGTACCATAAAAGCGTGCCTCCCACTCTACCGCAAAAAAATGATCCCGGGTTTATGCCGATCACCTTTTCGTGGCGAACGACAAATTACCGTGGGAATTACCGTGTGATATGCTGTGTGATTCGATTTGTTCTTATGCGGTCATTTATATCTCTCGCTATGGCACTCCCACCTCTTAGAGAAACGCTATGGTACTGTGACATCATCTTGAGGTTGGGCATTGCCGACTTCACGGTACTTTTGCGTTAACAGTCTGGGTTTCAAAGCGAACGAATTGTCAAATCGAGCCATCTTCCTTGTCGAGCCAGCTGCACGTCCTTTATATATATATATATATATATATATATATATATATATATATATATATATATATATATATAGAGAGAGAGAGAGAGAGAGAGAGAGAGAAACTGCCCTGCTGCGCATTGGTGCAGACCTATACACGAACATAGCGCGTAAATAAGAAGACAGAAGACTACAATGCAAACATGTCAATAACACGATTCTTGCAAACTAAACATAGGCATCCAGTTTTGTCGCATGTAATATAGGCAGGCTTGGCACGTTTCGTTGTGGTTATTTTCTGTTCACTGACTACTGTGGTGAAATGTGCTACCAAATAGAAGGTTGAACACAAAGTTCAGTTATTCAAACATCAGTACACAAAGAATCGAACAGACGCATGTGATACAACCGACATATTTTCGAATTGACACATCACGTAACATTACTCGGCACAAAGAAGAAATTGAAAGTATGTTTTCATTTCTTTACACCCACCTATTTAGCACGCACAATACTCGAACAGTCCATAATATGGGTGTGGACAATAATATCAGAACAAAATAAAAAAAAACGCTTTTTAAAGGTGACCGTGGGGGTTGAGCACCCTCAGAGCACATTATAAGAAGGGTGTGGCTACTGAAAGGCGATGCGGCTTCTAGAGGGCTGCGACAGCTGAAAAGTTGAGGAGTAGACGCGCGCTGTTTGGTTACGTTACTAGTGAATTTGGGCGTAGATGATTTGTTCTCATTTTTATTTATTTACCACGACTACGACTTTGCGTCTTTTTGTCTTAATGAGAGCGCTTAAGTAAATGCTGTAACTACAAAAATTACGCCATGGGAGCACTGCTTAGCATGCGCTTTAAGTATTCCACAATAGCTACATGCACACACACACAGCATTGTCTCCAGCGGAAGTATGAAATGACCGACACAACTATACTCCAGCTAAGAACCATGCTTGTACGTGGCCAGCTTTATAGTGTGCAGTCAGCCCTTTGTTTAGGCAAAACGTGAGTTGTACAAGTGGGATATTGTACTTTCAACTGCAACATCCTTTAAAAAACGCCATTCTTTTCTCCTATTGTGCATTTATAGTAACCAGGTGAATATATGCGCTTTCCCTGATTCCCTCAACAGATAGAAGTCAGAAGATAATAAACGCGCTTTGTTGAAAATTACCCTGCTACATATTCATGCAGACCTACACCGACATAGTAAATAAATAAGAAGGCAGAAGATTATAATCCATATACGTCAATCACAACAGATATACACCAAATAGCTTGAGCGCGACAATTTACATCGCCTTGTGAGACCTCAGTTTTTCACTTTCTTTATTTGCTTTAATTTTTATGCTACTATATCTCTTTATCTTTATCTATATCTCTATATCTCGCCTGTCCTGTCTTCTTCCTTGTGATCGTCTACAAAGCGCATCCAATCTTTCCAAATATATCTCTCACGTACATCGTTATCTATGCAAGCTTCATCCATAAGTTTCACATATAAAATATCTCCGACGTCCTTCGCTTTATTCCATTTCTATCCCGGAATTTAACATCAATGCCGTCTGTGCTGTATATTTATGCCAGCAATCGGCGTATATTCTACGATGCTTCATTTGCGAATGGTAGCTCAGATCTCTGATATTACTATTCATTTTGTGAGGAGCGAGCTATCAAAGCCACCTTCAGCCTTGCCCTCTTTGTTCAAATGTCAGCAAGAGGCTTCACATTTTCAGCGGTTTTCGTCTTTCCTTCACTCTTTCGTGTACCACAGTATTCTGAACTATACGCCTTCAGATGATACGACAGAAAGCACGCCGTCGGTCCCTGCAAATCGTCCAAGCAAACAACGAGGCTATTCTTCGCTGCTTGGGTCAGCGCCCCATGAATGGACCCTCTTTCGTCACTCAGCAGTCAAGCATGAAAACATTATTACGCGGCGTTAGCCGCCTTCAACTATAAGAACAGAACGCCTAAATGTGAATTCATGTACGAGAGCAGCCGTGGATACGAAGTTGAAGTTGCATGAACATATTCTGACGTAGTTTCTTTCTTTCTTTTTTTTTTATGTCGTTTTCTTTAACACGCAAGCGCGTTGAGAACTCGCGGCTCAGTGGGCTCAAAAAAGCCAAGAAAGAACACACAAACTTCACGGCTGGAACCTCTGGCCGTAAAATCGGCGCAGCTGGAAGCCTCGCCGATTGTACAACTCAATTCGAGCATGTCTGTCGTTGCGGTGCGCTTTAGCACAGGCACGTTCACACATTCTAAGAACACTTTTGCGCTTTCTTTATGGATGCGATATGCTTAAACTATCGTTTAGTTGGAGTTATGTGCAGGTTAAAGAATCTCAGTGGCAAAAAAAAAAATGTTCAAGAGACACAGGCGTCCCTGATAACCCAATAACGATCTACCCGTCGTTGTTCGACTTTTGTTAATCTTTCAGCGAGTCAGTGCTCCAGTGCTCAGTCAAAGTGAAAACTTCATTACATAAGAGAACTTCATCTGCTGTCAATATACGTTATATAACATATTTTATTATACTTATTCCACTCGTTCTCACTGGCAGATTTACTTTCGTCGTTTTCTTTTTTGACTCAGAACCGCCTCTAAGCAGGTTTACAAAAACTTATTTTTGCAAATCAACAACGGCAGCTAAAGCATCACAGCGCGTGTTTCAATCAGAGAGCAGTATTCAGATACAAATGGTCTACCAAGGTCTGTTCCAAAATTCAAAACGATCTTTCTGCTCCTCGGCAGTGAGGCATCAATCTGCCGACTATTCACTTCTCCGTACTTATATATCTCGCCGTTTCTTTCGCTTAGCTGATGTCGAACGCAACCATTTCCTGCTTTCCCTTCCCTGTGGCGGTATATCCGATTTAATGCTGGGTATCCCTTCTAACGCAGAAGTATAATAATTCCATACACTTTTCTGTAAATAAAAACCTCTAAAGATGGAGAAAAATGCTTACAACATCAGTGTTAACATATTTATTCTAGAAGGTATATGCGCAATGAATAACACTACATATTTCAGCCGTAGCGCCGCTTTAGATTGGTGGATCAACATTCACCTTTTTATTTCTTTTTTGCCGGTTCGACTGCTTGCTTGCTTGCATGCGGGCTTGCTTCTTTGTTTTCTCCGTGTATTTGGTTTGAGAGTGTTTATTTGTTTCTGCTACAAGAACATGGAGCCTAATGCGAGGGTCTTTCTAAGCGAGGTGGACGCACAGCATCTGATGAACCATAATATCAAATCTCGTGTTTACCGCTGAGCAGCTCGTCCGCACAAGTAATATTTCACAAAACAAAACTGCCATGCACGTCCATGCACATCAAGCGTGCCATACATATACATGCAGAGTGCTGGTGCCGGGAAGCCGCCATCATGGTGTGCAGTACCCTGTAACCCTGCGCTCGGCCGCGACTTGGGCCACGGTTTCCAAGCGGCTGCGCCTAGCGCTCTGATATCCCGCTCGTGTGATCGCTACCCGGCCGAACGCTACATTTTCTTGAGCCAGCGTGTGGCCGGCGTTATCAATAGGTTTCTCTCAGAGCTGAGCGGAAAGAGGCTCACGAGGAAAAAGCGGAAATTCAAGTTCTGTCTTATTGCGCGGAACGGTCGAGTCGTTTCAGACTGCCACATTTTTCGCTTAGGCTTTCTTGTTCCACGAATAGCGAAAAATAAAACAAAAAAGGAACCATCCGAACCCAGCCATGGTTGTCAGGAACAACGAAATAAGAGAGTTTCGGCAGTGCGGGGAAGCGCTGAAGTCATGCAGTTTGGTGTACCCTCTGTTAAGTGGCACTGTACAAAACGAGAGCGAGGGGCACAGTACGCAGTCATCTACAACTAAGTCTTTTCCAGAGTGGCGGTCCTCTGTGCACAGGTAGCGGGTGTAAACAAAGCATATATTACAAGGTATTGCGTGTCACTGCCTTATTCCCTCCCAGTCGGCGCAATGCTTCAAACTTGGTGCTTCGTTGTAGTTGCGGATATACTTTCAGTTTATTGTTTTTATTTTAACAGAAAGTCATCGGATTTCAGACAATACACTGATGAACGTCCCAAGGTCAGAGTCAGAGACGGCAACGGGACACTCGGATAATTTTAAAAGTGAGTAAATATATAAATAAACCTGGAAACTACAGAAAGCTTAAAAACAAAAAATAAGAACTAAGAAACGATGACATGCGCTGCAATATGGCTTATCCCCTATTAGAGTTTGTAATATGGCGTAAGCCATTGTAAGCTAGCTTATGACCAGGAGCGTAGCCAGGGGGGGGGGGGGGGGGGGGCTTATGGGGCTTCAGCCCCCCCCCCCCCCTGAAATTTTTTCGTGCTGTCATGCGCCGCCGACCAAAACAACCCCCGGCGCCGGAAATCATGCTCGATTTTGTCTAGAATGTCATTGTCATGCTCGAAAAGACATTTTAAAGCCAACATTGCGAAATCAGGCTGGATTTTGTGGCAACGTCGATGCACCGAGAGTCACATATCGTAACGCAAGCAGCTCCATCCGAGCACGAAGTTTCAAAGGCCTTTGGATGGCGAGTGGGCTCGTTGCAGCATCTTGCGTAGGCCGCGGAATCTAGGGGGCGCTTGGATTTCAATTCTGAAACTTTATCGGTGTAAAGTTCTCAAACTTTTGATGCGAACGGTGCATTGACATTTCCAAAGTCGTGCTTTAGATTTTCAATAACGAAACCACGTGAGTTTAATGTTGTTATGAACATTTGACGCCAAAGGTGCATTGACTTTTCTAAAGACGTACATCGCACCATACAACAAGAGAAGCCAAATCAACACACTATCAGACAAGTGGACAAAGTACGCAGCGAGGCCTGATGAGATGAATCGTTGTGGTGCTTCATTTGTGCCGTCATGTCACAGAAAAGAATATCAACCATTTTTATCCTGCGCCAAAATACCCATGTCAAGACACTAAAGCCAGCAAAGGTAACTATGTCCTCATTTATTTTTCTACTTGGACTTCTATTCGCGAGGACACAAACCTCTCCTTCTTTTTTTTTTTCTTTTTTTTTTGTTCCCGCTACTTGCGGGCTGCCGAACCAGCCAGAGCACGAGCGTTTTTCTCGGGCTGCATCGACCACCGCGCGTTTTTCTCTGGCCGAGTGGATTTTCGCTTGGTAGAGTTTTGGACGCTTTCTGGCTAGCAGACGAGAAAAATAAACAATGCATGGTCGCTCGCCGCCATCACTACGGGGACTCGACGGATTGTAACGCGTTCACTTGAGCGCAACTTCTCCGGAAAATTTTGTCTCGCCGGTGGAGGATACCGAGCAGTATGCGTATAGTCCTCTGTGGGCCATGCGTCTCACGTTTTTTTCGATATTCCTTCCGTAGCCGCCCTAGGTGCCCAAAGTAGGCACTCGATTGCAGCCAACATGCTTTCCTTCGCGTTATTTCATTTCGGCGCCCCCCACGCCACCAAAGAAAAAAAAAGACTGTCGCGAATCTGTGGTTGCGCAACATAGTTTATTTGCCTTGTTTGACGCATCATATATAGTAACTTTTTCTTATATACGTAGATATATTGCTTATACGTATATTTAATTATCTTGTCGGGACGTTTTGTGTATATGTGCAGTGAACTTTGTTTCCAGTGACACGTTTTTGCCCTTTATCAAGCTGTATCTTCTCATTTGTATATTTCTTGTATCTTCGCATTTCTAATGAACGAAGGCGAGTCAAATGAAAGTGAACCAACCCACCCTGCGCAATAATGGTTCGGTTCATTATCTGCGAGGCATGCACGTGGCACAGAGGCATCTCTTATCTACAAAAGGGACACGCAGCTGTGAGGATCAAATATCTTTAATGATCGCATACACAGGGTCCAACATGGTTGTGTAGCATAATGGAAACGCGAAAAGTTGGACAGCGTGGTGTCGTGAGGTGTTTGACACATAAAGATGTTTCGCAAAAAGAAAAGTCGCCGTATGGCTGCCGTGTACGTTGAACATTGCATTTCATTGGCCACTGTGAAGCGTTGGAGCTAATGGTTCAAACAAGGACGTGAAAGTTGCAAAGACGATCCAAGACCGGACCAACGCCACCGAGCAATCACCCCCAACAAAATTGCAAAGGCTTGTTAGACAAGAACGGAGAATAAGTATCAATGAATTGGCAGAGCGTGTGAACATCAATCACGGTTCGGGTCACACCACAATTCATGAACATCTCGGTTTTCAGCTCTTGTGTGCCAAATGGATGCCCAAGATTTTGAACCGCCGCCAGAAGACAGAGATGCTCGATGCTGCCTTGACTCATCTAACCTGGTATCACGATGAGGGTGAAGAATTTTTGAATGCACTTGTGACTGGGGACGAATCATGGTGCCACTACTATGAGCCTGAAGCACGACGGCAAAGCTTACAGTGGAAACATTTGAATTCACCACCCCCAAGAAAAGCAAAGGCCGCCATTTCTGCTGGATAGAGGTTGACTTTTTTTCGATCGTCAAGGGTCATTATTGATTGAATTTGCTAATCCTGGAGAGACCATCAATTGTTTCCCATATTGTGAAACGTCGGATGGGCTGCGTGTCGCAATCAAGTACAAACAACGTGGAAAATTGAGGAATGGGGTCATCTTGCTCCACGGCAATGCCCATCCCCGCGTCGCTGATGTGGTTAATACACAACTGGCAAAGTTCAAGTGGGAAACGCTGCAACACCCGTCATACAGCCCAGACCTGTCGCCTTGCGACTTTCACATTTTGAAGATTTCTCTCTCCCTTCTCTTTCTTCCCCTTCTCCCATTCCCCAGCGTAGCGTAGCCAACCAGACTATTGACTGGTTAAATTCCCTGCCTTCCTGTATTCCTCTCTCTCTCTCTTGAAGCATTTGAAAAAACAGCTCAAGGGAACCAGATTCGTGTCGGACGATGACATGAAAGAGTCAGCTACAGACTTCTTGAAGCAGCAACCCAAGGAGTTCTATGAGACGGGAAGACGGGAAGTTCGTTAGTCAGTGGGACAAATGTCTAAATGCTCATGAAGACTACTTTTAAATAAAGTGCCCCGTTTGTCATATATTCGCGTTGGCTCAGTTTCATTTGATTCGCCCTCTTATATTTTGCAGAACTCCTATCAGGCTTCACCCCCGCAACTAAGCCATCGATTCCTCCGTGGTGTTCGGCACGATCCGCAGTGCCCCTCGCCGTACCAAGAGTCAGGAAAAAATCTGAGCTGTCATCACCTGCTCTTAAACAACTAACTCTGCTCCTTTTGCATGAGAGGTACGCCGAACACGTACATATTTATACTGATAGATCGGCAACTCTCCAGTGTTCCTCTTGAGCCGTGGTCTTCCCAGCGAAAGCCACCACCATCACTTTCAAGACATTTCCCCCAACGACACCGATGGCTGCGGAACTTGCAGCTCTTCGCGCTGCACTTCGTCTCGTCAGCCAAGAGCAACCTCGAAGATGGTCAATATTTAGTGACTCGAAGGCAGCACTGCAATCTTTGCTATCAGCCCTGCGGCACGGACCACACGAACAACTGGTATTTGAGATTAGAGAACTAATCCATACCTTGACTGAGAAAGGACACCACGTGACATTTCAGTGGTTTCCAAGTCACTGCGGCGTCATAGGAAACGAGCACGCCGATAACGCTGCTCGGTCGGCTCTTCAAGGCGACGAAGAGGCGCCGATACAATTATCAAGGACAGATGCCGCTAGAAAACTTCGAATGCTCAGCCGTGATATCACTTTCTCCTTGTGGAATGCAGGAAGTTTTCAAAACAACGGGCTGCACAGCCTAGACTCTTCTCTACGCCTTTGCATTCCAGCTAGACTCTGCCGTCGCGAAGCTACTCTGCTTTGTCGAATATGGCTAGGGGTGGCGTTCACCAAGTCTTTTGCTTTCCGAATCGGATGGGCCGACGACGCCTCGTACGAAGACTGTGGTAACGAGGAGACTCTTCAACACCTTCTTTGTGACTGTCCTCGCTATAATTTACAGAGACGATTGCTCGCAAACGCGATAGCGCGCTTTGACCGAAGACCTCTAACAGAGGAACTTATTTTAATATGCCGACATTACAAGCCATGCCAGCAGAGGGCGACGAGGGCACTGTTGCAGTTTTTAAGGGCAACAGAACTGGACAAGCGGCTGTAGCATGAACAGATGTTCATAGTGCTTAAAGTGCTACTGTGCTGTGTGGTGATAGTATGCGGCGACAGTGACCGATTGTGACTGTATGTCTATGATCCTTTCTTTGTTTATCTCTACTTTGTTATCACTTTACCTCCTCTTCCCCTCTTTCCCCAGCGTAGGATAGTAAACCGGGTCTTCCCCTCTGGTTAACCTCCCTGCCTTTCCCCTTTCCTCTGTCTCTCTGCTTTTTATATGTGCTCTCCGTTGCGACTATAATTTGGGAGCAATTACAATACACGACCGGTGACAGCTGCTTCTGCGCAATACATTCTAACAAAGGACAGCGTCACTGAAATTTTCCCCTGGTCGCTGCATATGTACAAAAATGTAAACAAGGCTCTTGAATGACAGAGAGAGAGCTGCAAATGAAACAAAGGGAAAGAGGCTAACACAGTTTTATTAAAATATTTGTCCTCAACTTGTTAATTTCATGGCCTTTACATTTTTAATAGCAGCGGCATGCACTGCTTTGCTGGTTTGAAAGGGATACATTTTTAAAGTTCGTGTTATATTTGCTTTAGTTGTCAAATATACATAAAACATAGAAGTACTGATATCAGTTATTTCGGGCACAATTTTTGAGACATATGAGTATATTCTTTTATGAAAAATTACATATTTTACTTGCCTTGACAGTGCGTAGCGTTCAAGAATTCGTTTGCAGCATCTTTGGCAATGGCAACGCAGTTATTATTAATGTTTAATATATTTGACCCGTCGGCAATTTCCATAAGGAGGAGGCCGAGTGCAGTGGTTCAGCCTGTCGAGGTGGCCAATGAAACAAACCAAGCGTCTCAACATGCCCGCGAGAAATTCAAAAGGGATGTTTTAGGCTTAAATGGTTTGAATACTGGGCTTCTGTACTAGACGTCCTGTGTTCTACTCCCGCCGCCGGACAATTTCATTGGCATTTATTTATTTATTACATAGTACCTTGTTTAAAATTATGAGTTTACAAAATCACGAAACCGCTTAAGCGCGAAGGACGAAGGTTAGGCAAATACATGTACTAATCAGCCGCCGTGGTTGCTTAGTGGCTATGGTGTTTTGCTGCTAAGCATGAGCTCGCGGTATCGAATCCCGGCCGCGGGGGCCGCCTTTCGATGGGGGCGAAATTCGAAAACACCCGTGTACTTAGATTTAACTGCGCCTTAAAGAACCCCAGGTGGTCCAAATTTCCGGAGTCCCCCACTACGGTGTGCCTCATAATCAGACCGTGGCTTTAGCACGTAGAGAATAGTTGTCTCGATTCTGGATCTAGAAAACTGTTCTCTACGTGCTAAAGCCACGGTCTGGTTATGAGACGTGGGTCCAGGCGGTGCAGTCAAGTATTTCGTGAAGCTGGCGTGTTCCACATGAATCGTGTGGCATCACGCGCAATTTCTCTGCCGATTATGCCTAGGAGAGCCTTTCACAAATGCTTTTTTTTTTGCCGCATCGGGGTGGCTGACTGTGCTACCTGTGATAGTCACGGCATTGATGAAACAATCGAGCATATCCTCTGTCATTGTCCTCGCTTACAGCTCCCAGAGACAGTCGCTCGTGACGGCGTTGGCACGCCTCGATGACCGGCCGGTTTCTGAGCGCACAATCTTGGATTGCCGGCTGATGCGACCTTGGCACCAGAAGGCGGTGAAGGCGCTACTGAGGTTTCTTGGGTCAAGCGACCTGCTTGAACGACTGTGACACTCCTGCGTTCCTGTGCTTGTGCGTGCGTGCGTGCGTGCGTGCGTGCGTGCGTGCGTGCGTGCGTGCGTGCGTGCGTGCGTGCGTGTGTGTGTGTGCGTGCGGATAGCTGGATATCTATCCTCCGCTTAACCTCACCGGCTTTTTTCATATCTTTTATCTCTGTCTCTCTCTCCCTAGCAGCTAAGCTAAGCAAAGCTAAGCAGCAATTCAAGAGACCTTAGCGAACGATTTCGCACGCATTAGAACAATTCTTTGTGCCTTCCGCATGAATCTTGCAGAAGCTTTGTCCAATCTATTCCTAATATCTCTGAATCGGTACAAGCATGGCACATACAGTATTAAAAGTACTGGGCTACATTATAGCTGTCCAAGAAGAGACAGCGTTTGAGCTGAGTTCAAAAGGCCATGGAGCTCTACATTCAGAAGAAAGTACGAAAGTAAAGGAAAAATGCAACAATAAGTTGATAGGTCCCCGTATTTTAGAAAAAAGCGTTGGAACTACAAGCTCACGTACGCACTCATCTGCCACAAGGGTCTAAGGAATGTACGGTATGCCTGCTCGTGTATGCCTGCTATTGTGCTCGCCCATGTGTCCACAAGTGCGGTACCTTTAAAACGATAATGGCCAACCAACTAGTCCATGAATATCTCCTCAACGGTAAAAAAGCCCTGCATTTTCTCGCTACTTTACTTTCCGGCAAGGTTATGCAGACCAACATTATGGTGCCCGCGATGTCTTCTGAATATCTGCTATGAGGCATTCCGAGAAGCGTAAGCAAAAACAGAAAGTGCAATGTATAAGCGACGGTCATTTACGTGGATAAATTATTCGTGCCTGCAGAGCGAAACCGAAAACACTGAAAAATCTGGCACATGGTGGGACCATCATCAGCCTTGTAGTTAATTCTATGCTGATTCGGGAGGGCGCAAATGACCTGAAAGGAGCCCGGTCATTTACGCTGAGATGACCAAAGTTAGCTTGTTAAAGGAAAGACAGCGTTGGAGCCCGTTCGTGTTCTGCACGCGACGAAAGCCAGCGCTCGATGTAGATAGCGTGGGTTCCAACACAGGAGATAACTTTTGTGCAAAACTAAGATTCATCGCCAGAGGGCAGACCGACCGAACCCTGTTGGGCTAATGAGTGAGCGATCGTTGATGGCGATGGGGGTGCAACGGTAATTAATCAGCTTGAATAATTTATGCGTGGTGGAGCCGTGCTTGTTGACCTAGCCCGCCGGCCGCGTCGGTCACCGAGCGAAAAGTAACGAGATGAAGAATAATAAAATTGAAATAAGAGTAAAAAGGAAGTCTCGCGCTCTGCTTGCACGACGGGAAGTGTCATAATAAGAGGTCTCCAGTTTCCTGGAAGGCACGCTGTCGGACGCGCGCATTTCTCCGAACCTATAAATATTCAAGCGAAACTTACCAAAAGCTACCTTTCCAAGCATGTAAATGTACTGACGTCATCGTGGTTTGTCGTGTTTGAGTCACCCTATTGCTTTGGCACAGGGTGCCTAGTCACTATGCAATATCCCGGAAGAAAAAGGTTAACGAAATATTTTCTGCGCTGTAGAAGAATACCAGCTTGGCTAACGGGGATAAAAACGGTGCGGTAAATATAATCAGTCGGTTAAAATGCGCAAGCGACCTAATTTGAAAACAATCGTACCTTAAGAGCTGTTATGGCTGCATGTTCCTTCTTCAGTTGCAAAATGACGCAGGATTTTCGCAACTAAAGAGTGTAGGCGCACTTCGCCGGTTACAGTTTTTCACATTTTACAAGCCCATGGTCTTCCACAGAGATTTTTCCACAGCCCTCGAAGAAAGCGATTTTACATGACGCAGCTTGTTTTGCAGAGCGTCACAAGAAAATGGGTCGGTTTTCTGCTTCACAGGGAAATAAATAGCGCTTTGGCAAACCTGCTACGCAACCCTGTCAACAGACACCATTTTTCTAGAACATTCCATTGACTTACCTTGTGGCTCACTCTGTCATCAGATAGTTTTACACCAAATAACGTAGTCAAAGCAATCATTTGGAAATCTGGAAGCGCTCTTGTAAGACGAGGATTCACGTGCCACATTTTCGCGCCGTTATGAATCATTAACCGAAAAAGGCGACCGCTCCGAAAATAACCCCGCTCCCAGCTTCACGTAAGATGTGCAGTGACCCGGAGAAAGCTCATGTCGTAAGCACGATGCCTTGAGTTTCGGCCTAAGTGCAATGTGATACTGCCGACGTATTACGCGTCGATATTGCGAGTCATGTAAGTTTTATGCCTATAGCATGTGCAGCGCGCAGTTTTCACTAGCAGACAGCTATTTTTCGTGAAACAGGGCCATTTCAGCCTTGGTAGCGATGAAATTTGGGTTTGTTGTTTTAACTTCTTTGGTTTAAACAAGGACGTGATGAACAAGGGCTAAAAGAAAAGTGCACAAACTGCGTTGTACACGTCCTCGACTCTCAGTCCCCGTATTTCTCGACGCTGTTGAGATAAGAATTTTTCACCCTTTTTGAAACTTCTGGCTTGTTTCTTCGTCTGACTAGCCCGGTCATACACCCCGATTCTCGGAAACAATACTTCAATTTTTGAAAAGATATACACTGTAGTTCTGGGAAAGAAAGACTACCTTTTAAGACAAGAACATAACTATCATTTTTAAGAAATTAGTTGACACAGAGCTTTTACAAGAGCATTCTTACACCACTAACTTTTATTAGCCCTGTTCATTTTCATTTACGACAGCCGCAAGTTCCTTATTGAAAAATTGGATCATGCCCCTATTATTAGTACTTAAGTGGGAACACATAAAAAAGGTAAGTGCTTCAAGCTTGGTATTACAATGTAGCGTCCACGTTTCTTGGTCTCACGTATGTTCAGCATAAATCCATACGACAGAATTTTATGGACTGTACTGAACTTAAGCAAGAATGTGTTCCCGTTCACGGCACAATTCTTGTGCCGCAACAGCATGTTTCTCAAATCATTTGTCTATCTTACTCTACGCTAACCTTTAGCTTGTTTTGGTTATGTGCGCATAAGCTATAACCACAATTTAAGATTTATCAGCTCTATGTTTGTGAGAGACACTCTTAAAAAAAGTTAATATGGTACAAGCAGGACCCGATATGAACTCATATAGTCAATGCCTCCATTTATGGTAATCTAAGAGTAAGCTGCTTTTTCGTCATGTCAACTTTCGTCACCTTTAAAAGAAATGGAATCAGAAAAAAGTCCGGAAGTAAGCAAATTCACACATGCTGTTAAACGCTTTACCTTTCTAAACAGGAGCAGCCAGTTGAAAACCTATATTAGGCTCGGCAGCAACAGCGATATTCATTGCATCTGATCACATAGCGGCGGTAACCTCTCATGGGCTGTACAAATAGTATGATGTGGTTGCAATTACGTAAGTGCAGTCTCTGAACTTATTGTTTTCTCTTCAGTATTTTTGGAAGCAACGACTTCAAGCAGAAGAAATTTCACTACCCAATTTGTATACTGAACGAGCATATGTTTTTTTAAGTATCCGTATAGCGTCTTTCGTTTTTTATTTTCTTTTCTTTCTTTCTCGTTCTGTTCTATTTTTTGGTCTTCAATAAAATTTGGCATCCTTCATTTCATGCCTTCATCGAGAAAATATTAATTAGGGAGCAGCGAGAAAACTACGTTTAATTACAAGAGGAGAACAGGAAGTCATTACTCATTTCTGAAAAGAGCTCATACTTACAGGCTGTGTTCCGCCTGATTGCATTTTATTGAGCGCCTAGTTACAGTACTGACAATAATCAGAGCATAAGGTAACGACGCGATAACGGAAAAACTGGCAGTTTTACCTAAAGGCGACGGACAGACAGCGAGGTTTAGCATTGTTTTTGCGGCTGTAACCATTCGCTAATGAACATGCGCATCCTTTCGACTGAAACATGGGAGACGCATGTGTCAGTCGGCCCTCCACCCCATTGTCAGATAAATAACATGGCTTCTTGCACTGCACGTTCGCGATGCCCATTGAAGTTCTTTATTACTTTTGTAATGTCAGCCTATTCGAGAGTTGGCAGTGATTCTTTTCCTTTTGTTTTTCCTTGTAGTTTTCAGCCCCACCGCCAGGATAGTCCCGTGGCGATGGAGTGCGTAAGCGTCAATTTTTTTCTAAAATAAACCAGTTGACAGTTCGCGCTTGTGTCCTTTCTTAGTCGCCATGTTGTTGCGCAGCTAATATGCAGCCTCCACGTGCGGGTCACGTGTGCGCAGGTCCATACCCTGACAGCACAGCTGCACCGACAGCGACGACGAAAACGCGCCTCGGGTGTCCCAAAAAGCAACGCAAGAGCGAAATGCCTGTATGGTGTTCACGTACTCTTGAATGCTGGCACTTTTCCAACGCTTCAGCAAGCAGGCGGCGCTAATGAAGCCGCTTGTGGCAAATGTAATAATTCGCCTTTGCTCACTTATCGACATATGCGCTTTAGCTAAACATTTCAATCATTACATGTTATATAACTTCATTTCTTCTGATCCCCTTCCTTGACGCCCTCGTGTGTTGGCACCATAACCCCCCTCCGTAAGCCCATGCGTGCGCACGTTCGTGCGGGTGCACACGGACACACGCACACGCCCGCATGCTTTGTTATTTTGTTTTTGGTTTTGCATAAGTTCTTTTCCTAAGGACGTGGAACGGAATCGATTTTCTCTTTTTAGATGTTATGCTTGCGCTGTCACGGCAAGTAAGGACGATGCGTCCCGCGTGGTCTCCTTCCTTCGAACGTTCTGTTCAGCATCCCTGGAGTGCTCCCCATTATGCGCTTCTTCCCGCGGCAGGACTCAATTAGTGACTGTCCCGTTCTTACGTCGCGGCGACGATTAACCCCAGGCTGCTACACCGCTTACACTGTTACTGCTCGTTGCTAGAAAAGACATCCCTTGCGATTGCGGCGCCGTGTAAATGACAATGCCGGCATAATAGCGAACGTTTCTTTCGGTCTGTGGGCAAATGGATTCTATACAATATGCAAAAAGTCAATTTATGAGTTGACGTTAATAGATTAAACTTTCTGTTTGGACTCCTTAAAGTCGTCATCATCATCATCATCAGCAGCAGCAGCAGCAGCAGCAGCAGAAGCAGCAGCCTGTTCTATGTCCACTGCAGGACGAAGGCCTCTCCCTCCGGTCTCCAATTACCCCTGTCCTGCGCCAATCGATTCCTACTAGCACCCGTGAATTTCCTCATTTCATCGCTCCACCTAGTCTTCTGTCGTCCTCGATTGCGTTTCCCTTCTCTTGGTACCTATTTTGTAACCCTAATGATGCAACGGTTATCTAACCGGCGCATTACATGACCTGCCCAGCTCCATTTTTTTCTCTTGATGTCAATTACAATATCGTCTATACCCGTTTTCTATCTGATTGAAACCGCTCTCTTTCTTTCTCTTAACGTTATGCCTAGCAACCTTCGTTCCATCGCTCTTTTCGCGGTCCTTAATTTGTTCTCAAGCTTCTTTGTCAGTCTCCAAGTCTCTGCCCTATATGTCAGCCCTGCTAAAATTCACTGATTGTACACCTTCCCCTTCAATGATAATGGTAAGCTTCAACTCAGGAGCTGACAATGTCTGGCGTATGCGATCTAACCCATTTTTATTCTTCTATGAATTTCCTTCTCATGATCAGTGTTCCCTGTGATTAAGTGACCTAGGTAAACGTACTCCTTCACAGACTCTAGAGGCTAACTGGCGATCCTGAACTCTTGTTCCTTTGCCCAGCTATTCATCATTATCTTTGTCGTCTGCATATTAATCTTCAACCCCACTCTTACGCTCTATCTGTTAAGTTCTTCAATAATTTGTTGTAACTCGTCTGCATTGTTGCTGAATAGAACAATGTCATCGGAAAACCGAAGGTTGTTGAGATATTCGCCGTCGATCCTTACTCCTAAGCCTTCCCAGTTTAATAGACTGAATACTTCTTCCAAGCACGCATTGAATAGCAGTGGAGAGATTGTGTCTCCCTGTCTGACCCCTTTCTTTATAGGTATCTTCCTGCTTTTCTTGTGTAGAATTAAGGCAGCTGTAGAACCTCTGTAGATATTATTACGATATGATTGAGCGATGCTCAAGAGACGAGCCGCCGCGAGAACGACGAAGTTGGTCGGTGCCCTTGGCACGAGCGAGTGTCAGCCTGGCTGCCTGGCTCCAGTGTAAATAGCGTGTAAATAGCATCTCTCGTCTGTGTCTTTCCACACGTAACAATATTTTCCAATGTATTTCCGTACGCGTTCTGTACTCCTCGATTACGTAAATTCTCTATTACTGCCTGTATTTTACTGAACCAAATGCATTTTATGATTACGAAAAGGCATTTATATAAAATTTAGCAAGAAATTGGGCTTAAAACAAAAATTGAAGTGTTGGCTCTGCTTTGGAGGCAAGAATATCGAAGATAACATTAAGAATGACAGTAATAAAATTCGATTACTATATGCAACTGAAATGCTTTTCCGACTTTTTTCTTGACCAAAATACAGTATGTGATGAGTGAACATAATTACGATGTAGGTCATATTTTTATTTTCTCTTTTGTAAACTGAGTATTTTATTTATTTCACCATCAAAAGGACAGTTTACCAACGCAGAAATACACATATAGCCAGTAAATATTTGATAGCATCTGTCCCTATTTGACAAGTATTTCTGGAGGGACACCACAGTGACTACTAGCTTTTTTAAATACGTAAGCATTTGTACGCCTACCCAACGAAAAAACCTATCCTTCCGTCTGTCCGTCCGTCCGTTAATCTGCCACGCAAGGGGAATCGCTATAAAGAAATTAATGCGCCAAACAAAATAAATTCGAACGGAAACACTTTAGCGCTGGTCAGTTTCGAACACATATTCGACCCCTCGCCCAAAAGCTGACTGTCTTACCCACTGGGCTAAACACCCACACTTCTTTTTTCTTTAATACATTGGAGCAGAATCTTAAGCAAAACAAGAAAAACAAAGCGCTACAGAAATTCCAGGATACTGAAAACACGCTCAAAATTCGGGCAAGCACCTGCAAGTTTCCTATGAAGGCATCCTGTCAGGCGCTGTTTCTTGCGCAGCGTACACACTACGAAGGTAGGTCGCAGATGCCGAAAAAAAAAGAAAACGACCGCCTGCTTCGCGGCAGTTCAGCGTGCCTGTCGTACATTCCACTGCGCCAGAGGGTATGCAGGCAAAGTACCATGAACATGTCATATGGTGGGTCACAGGGATCTTTAAAAGGCAGGAAACGTATTGTGCATCGTGGGATATCTTAACCTCTTTGAAGTGTTCTTCGAGAATGTCGCTGAAGAACACGGTGTCCTTACCATCTACAAAACACTGATCAATCGTTCCAGCTAAACGCCTACGTTTACAGAAGGTAAATATATCTGAACCATATGAATGTGCAGTACCGGGGGTACAAAACAAATGCCAAAGGAGAACAGTTTCTATGAAGGCTTTGTTGAAAGATTTGGTGAGGGTGGAATAAAAGCCATCTCTAGGACCACATGCAGAGCCGACTAGGAGCATTGTAAACATCAAGAAAATTGTGATTTTGCGAAAATCTAATGCCAAACACGCCAAATGCGCGATGCCCTCGGTGTTCGCGAGATGCGCCTTCCATTGGGGCGTTCCTTCACCTACGGAAATGCCACTGATCACAGAGAGCTGATGCACTTCACGTCGCGCAACAAAGACAGATAAGCAGTCAATGATTTTATAAGGATGATAAGGTGTCGTAAGGGGTTATATGAATCTCGTCACGGTTGATGATGGTTCGACGCGGGTGGATAAGCTGCTAAAGAGCGATAAAGACTTATAATGGTCGGAACAATTTTGACAAATAAGCACTAATAAGGGTTGACAAGGGTCGGATCTAGTCCGATAAGGGTTGATAACTATTTATACTGTTCGTCAAGATGAATAACGACACGGGGCTGCGTATGTGCATATGAGGAAGTAGCAGAATGCTTACGCATACTTAGACAACTCCCAGAGGAGTTTCTGCGTGAATTTGTGTGTTATTACATTTCTTTTTTTTTCTTTGCAGTATGATAGCACTTGCGCAGTGGTCGCTGTACACGGAAAGATATCCTTGCGCATTACAATATTCTCCAAACGGCCGCTTCTTACTGCCGTACCTCCTTAAAAAAAACAGAATTTTCGTTAAGGCAGCTTTGCATTATACTTGACCCCGTTGTGTTAAAAGTGATAAATAAACGAGTCACGTCTATTGAAGCGTGGCAACTTTACCATAGAAGCGGCCACACTCAAGGTGTCTGACAGGTTTCCATGTCACGCAAAGTAAATCATCGGCCATCATGCATCAACACAACACAGCGCACGTGTACAGAGGATGGATAGGAGGGCTAGTTGGTAGTGCATTATAATAAAAACTTAGAGCGCTAAAAACACACAGGAAGTAGAAACCGAAACGCACACCTCACACGCTGTGGTGTGTTTCTTTTTATAAGTTCTGTGTGTTTTTATCGCTCTAAGTTTTTATATAACACATGTACCAAGGCGGCGTATGCGTATAACCATCAGCACTATACCGTTGCAGATGCAGTGGTCAACGGATCCGCTCTCTACGGATTTACGCAACAAAACAAGGGCTACTTGGATATCAGCACTGCAAGCCCCTTGCTCCTCCTGTCTTCTATTTAGCTCTGTCTCTCAATCCTTGCTTCAATAACCAAATTGATTTTCTTCACTGTTAGCTGGCATCTTAAAGCGAATAGCTTACTGTGGCTCTTTCGCCTGTTTTCCAACCCGGAATTTTTTTCACTAAGGCGCACTTGCTCTCGCACTACTGAGTTGCAGGACGCATTGATCGCCGAATGCCGACTAGCTTTTTGAAACATACGATCTGTCGCACGAGAGCTTTGTGGGGACAGTAAAGAAAACTGGGTAGTGCATATGACCTTGCAGCACCAAAAGAAGGTTGAGAGCGATTTTTGTTTCTTTTTTATAGGAAATGCTTTCTAGCTA
This sequence comes from Dermacentor andersoni, assembly GCF_023375885.2. Lineage (NCBI taxonomy): Eukaryota > Metazoa > Arthropoda > Arachnida > Ixodida > Ixodidae > Dermacentor > Dermacentor andersoni. Next base: position 182,699,181 of record NC_092818.1, on the reverse strand, counting down.
ACAGACACAATGTATGAATAAACGAACCAATGTCCGTAACATAACTAAGCAGGCTCACTGAGATCTATTTCATTGCGTAAGTCGAGGCATACGAACTAACTGGCGATAAAAAAAAAGAGAGGGGGGGGGCGGCTCAGAACAATTAATTTTGGCTCCTTTACGTAACAGCGGATTTCTCGGCCAAGAATCGCATGGTCAGCTTGAGCGTGCCCACGGAGTTGCAGAGCTGCACGGGGAAGCGGAGCTTACAGCAAGAAGTACACAAGGCGCCTCGACCTTCGCCATGAAAGCACGGGAGAAGCCGGACTCATGCGAACTCACGTATGTAACTCTACAAAAGATTGAGCACAAGCGTGTGCGTTGGCTACCGGGTGGCAGGGTGCGCACTTACTCTGCCGGCACTGTATATACGAGTTGCAGATGGCGCCACGCTCTAACACTGACAAATGAGGCTGTCTGGAGGCAGCCATTTGTTACGGCGGCTTGAGCCCACGACAGACCAGCCTTGCATGGAACATGCGGACTTCTGAGCGCCCAAGAGCATGGCGGCTTGCTTTCCTTCCACACTTAGCGACGCGACTCATATACAATGAAAATCGCGAGAATCGGCGCTTTTGCCCCTACCGGCTATGGAGGGTGCGCGCACAGCATCCGCGGCTGATGTACAGGTCGTTAAATGCGTAGATATTATTATTATATCATTATTACTATTATTATTATTATTATTATTATTATTATTATTAGTTACATGGCTTCTTTGATTGAATGAGCCGATTTAGTGTACCCAGCCAAATAATGCGAGGTGGGCACTTGACCACCTGTGGATATACATTACACCTGCATTACACTTGCAGCATTACTAGAAACAGAAGATTGTTCCTGGGCACGTTAATGTAATTGACTTTCATTGATTGATTTGGATATGTGTACTGTTGACAGAGAGGTAAAGAAGCAATGAAGCTGGCTGGCAGTACCAAAAGGAACGCAACGCGTTCGTATTCTTCAAGGAAGGAAGAAATAGAAACATGGAAATTGAAGATAGAAAGAAGGGGTGTAAACAGGCCAGGACGAAGGCTTGCAAAAACGGTTTGTTTGTCATGCCGATAATCGCTTGCGTAAAAATAGTACCCGAAAAGTTTCAATTGGCATTATAACTAAAACTTATTTCTAAAGCAACTCATCATGATGGAGCTTTTATTATTATTTACCTAGGCAAAACTGCTTGCCCTTGATGTCGCCTGAACTGCGCCTACTTAAATCAAAGCTCGCGAGTCGTCATACAAGCATTCTGACAAGTGCATAGCCTACATACTACAACACGCAGAAACGTCCGTATGTATATACAAACAGTGGCGTTATATTTAGTCAATATCTCTCATCATTGTTATCTTTATGAAGTCTTTCTGAACGTCATCAATCCTTATAAACGCAGGTCTACGCCTCGTGTAGTTGTATAAAGCAGCAGGTTCTTTTCTTCCTTATCAGCCAACGCGGTCGCTCAATTATGTTTTAATGCGTAGCATTATATCGTAGGTGGGTAGAAAAATTGTGTGAAGCCCGAAAACCCCTTTTAGGATGCGCAGTTTAAGCATACTGCGTGCGCGTTTGCTAGCTGCCATCCTGAGTACAGTAACAAATGACCGCTTGTGCGCGATAACAATAGGCGCGCTCGTACAAAACATTCTACAAGCCCGTCCGATTTCGTCGTTCCCATAAACCATACCTGGAAAGGAAGCGTTAAACATACACCAGAAATACGCAAGCCTGCACTACAAATGGGACAGCAAGCAGTATCGGACATTCGGGTAAACACCCGACCAGAGAGGATGGAAGGTGACTAAATACGACCCAAAAGGATAAGATGTGTGACTCAATTGTTCATTAATTAGAAATGCACGCGCAGCTGTCCTCCCTCCGGTGCTTGCGACGGCATTAACACGTTGGTTATGCCGAACCGGCCATCGTACAAACAAATTAGGTGGAACCTCCCTGAACGCAAACTGTCGAAAATCTGCGTAGCGTTATATATGGCAGTAGGGGTGGTGCGGAATTTGTGTGCTCGGTAATGTAAATATGCGCGTCTCTCTCCTCGTACTCCTTGCGCAAATGTAAATTAAAAAAAACCGAGGACACCTGAGCACATCTTAGGAGTTGTGAATGCGAAAGCGAAAATTTGAAGCACGCTTGAGCTTCGCCTTCAAAAGTGGAAGGCGATAACATTCAAAGATCCCTGACTGCTTCTCACGTTTCCCGGCAATTGCAGCTTATGTAACCGTAATGTCTACCGGGAAACGCTGGTGGCGAACGCTATGCATGAAGGCGAGCTTTCTGGTAGAAACGCGGCCTCTTCGTGGGCCGCGATGCGGCGGAGGCGAGCGCCATTTGGAAGTGTTGCAAGGAACTGGGCGCGCCACTCTGTGGCCACCGAGCTGCGAATCTCAGACGCCGTGGCCCGTCTATGAAGGGTAGAAACGCTGGAAAAGTGGTTTGCGTTTGAGTTTCCATGTAACAGAATTATGTTTTCTCGTGCATTCAAATTACAGGCCGACACTACCATGTCTGTAGGTTGTGCATAAGTCATACTTTCCAATTTTTATGGTGTATTTTACTTTGAGAAATTCAATTAGTTCAGTAACCTCTTTGCGCTACAAGGAGGGTATGCGTGGTTGGGTTTGCATAGTAGGGAATTATTTTTTCCGCAATGACGGTCGACGTGGGGCGCGCGACGCTGACGCCGGATTTTTCGCGACACGGCACCCTTAAAGCTATAGCGTTAATAATGTGCAATTGAACGCCACGAACTGCCCTTTTAATTATGAACTCCTCTAGGGCACGCTAGAGCGTTCAGACGCTTGGTACGTTTTAATTTGGCCCTACCAAGACGAAGTTAAAGCACAGACAAGAGCTTGCGCGGACAAGGAACGCGCGGATAACACAAGTTTCTGAGAGCGAGGGTGATGTGGCGTCATGTTGAAATCCAACGTGCCATGTTAGAATCTATATACAGCTGAGCTTTCCGTAAATGCATAAGTAGTGCTGAAACACGCGTGCGCGTTTATTCAATGTGAGTGCAGTGAAACCGAACACTTTATTAGTGTTTCTTTTTTTTTTCATTACGTTTGTTTCTGGGCTGCTGGTATAAAGATTCCGAGGAATAACTTTGTAGAGAATGAATGACAAGGTATGAGCAACTTTGGCAGAAGAGCGATTGGGTATGCGTTGTTGGGAATTTGGTTCGAAATTCTTTTTGCCGAAGCGACGTCAGACGCCGGACTTTCTGCGACGCGGGGCCCCTAATGATATCGCGTTAACATTAGAGCGAACAAGCTAAGCACAGATATACGCAACAAAACGGCCATATGGTCTTGCGCTGCAGAACACGGGGCGGTGCGTTCAATTCCAGCAACAATGGGAGAACCCCAGGGGTCAAAATTATTCTGGAGCCCTACACTGAGGTGTCTTTCACAACTCACTGTGCAGTTCGGGGACTCCCACAGTTTATTTGTGGTCAATATACCGCAATAAAAGCCGCCCAATATATGGTACACAACGCGTAGAAGAACAGCGGGGCAGGCGTTTACTCATCAACGTACGCTATGCTGTTTTCCGCTTTGTGCTTCGTCTGTCGCGCCGTTGTCTTCACAGCGGGAGTGGAACGACTCACCCCGTTGTCTGTCCTATATGACGGTGGTCGGGATCTCGAAAATTGAGCTTTCTCACCACGACATGCTCAGATGAGCACTGTTACACCAGTCTCGGTCAACGTGCCGAGTCTTGTCTCACTCTCGCAATTTCCGGTGAACAGTAGTCTTTCAGGACAAGTAAGTTGTGGCGGCATGTACAGGTGTGTTCCGCAGGAATATACACGTACAAACGCTGCACTTAATGTTCTTGTTTTTCTTTTTTGTTTTATTCTTTGGATTACTTGATGTATTGCCTTTAGATTAAGCAACTGAAGGACTTTTTATTTTCATGGTTGAATGGAACCGCCGTTTATATTACTGACGCAGGCATGGCGGAAAAGTGCGTAAGCTAAACAAATTATGAAGAAATAAAGCGTTTTCAGCACTCATGTAGGAGGCATCTACAGGGCCATTCGTTGCTAGACCTTGATCCTTTTTTATATTATTAGAATACATTTGTTTCTTTGATTCTGTTGTGTAGAGTCATGTAAGCAGCCGCTAAATCTGAAAGGCCAGAGCGAAATTTTACTTCATCACAAGGACCAACGTCTCGAGAATGCTCAGTCCTAGAGCCTGAGAAATAAAACTACGAAAAATAACTAAGCTTTTATACGTCCAGTACACACACCACTGGAGTCTGGTAGTAGCAGCAGCTCCGGCCTTTATCTTAAAGTGCTCTCAGCTAAAGAATTCACCGAATAAAAATCTTGGACAAGCGACATTTCTCCGGTCTCACGCGTGGTAAAACAATAGGTGCGCCCTAGGAAGCCCGAAACCAGAGTCCGTGAAGCTTAGGCCTCGTAACGATATAAATAACGTCTAAGTTACCCAGAGTCGTCTTTCTCTAACTTCTAACAGACGTGTATTACAAGATCGTACACGTCATGGTAAATCAGTTTATTAGGTAAAGCTAAATACATAGAACAAAAAAGGTTTTTTTTTTGTTCACAACTGTGTCTATTTATATTGAGTGAGCAAATGAACTCTGCGCAAGTCCTCGAAATATAATTAAAACAAAGAATACTCATCCACCAGAAGAAGCACCAAGCTACAAAAGAAACGCCTGTACGGGTCCCTCGGAAACCTTTGCAGTTGAAAAAAATTGGCGCAACATTTGCCCCCATAGACGCTTTTGCTCCCTCCTCCTACTGACCTTTGAGTCCCTTTTCGCACTTCACCAATTCAGAGTAGCCAACCACGCTCAGCGTGGTTACAGTAAAACTTCATTTGGGCCTAGTTGCTACATAATGCTGAACTTAACGTTACAGCGCAAACACCTAAGACGAACCACAAAAGAAAGACACGACACACACCGGTTTATGGCATTCCACTCTCATGTGGTAAGACGTACGTTGGCCAGACAGCGCATTGCGTCAATGAGCGACTCAGGGAACATGCGCAAAAAGTAAACAAAGATGTAGATAGAGGAGCGCACCTTGTTGCGCATATAAACTCTTGCCGCAATTGTGAGGCGCGACTTGATTGGACGTTAATTCTTGGCAAAAGCAAGAATGAGCATGCACGGCTTGTCTTAGAGGCCTACCACATAAAAAGGCAAGGCAGTAATTGCATCAGTGACACATCTTTGTCCCTGCAGCCATCAGAATTTGAATTCCTACGTTTGCGTATGCGATAAGTTGGCAGATGTGAGTAATGTATTCTCTGCGCCTGCGCGGTTGTGTGGCCTAGGTATATATATGCCTTGATGACGAAGAAATAAAGAAGTTGTTAGTCAGTGCCAGTGTGTGTCGTGTCTTCCTTTTGTGGTTCGTCTTAGGTGTTTGCGCTGTAACGTTAAGTTCAGAATTCAGCATGGTTAACCGGCCTTCCTTTCTCTTGTTACTCCTCTTTCTCTGGCAGTTGATTTTTTTGTTACATACGAAGCTTTCTTTCTCAGGAACTCGTATAATAACCTTCGGCTATCTTCTTCATAGTTAGGAGGCAGACAACATTTTCCTTCATTATAGCAACCTACGCATTTGAGTTTTGCTTTTTGCCATTTTATGGATACAGCATTCGCAGTTTCTTCATAAGAGACAGGTAAGTTAGGTAACTTTATGCATGCAGTGGGTGCTTCATAGTACTCACTGTGAAAATTGGTGCTGAGATAGCCGTTAGCCGCCGTTTGAAACCACGCTTAGGAATATTCTAATATATATAATGCACGCAGCTATTACAATCTTGCAGATGTCCAAAATCAAGAAAGGGGCTGACAGGTGGAATAGCACACTGTGGTATAAAGTTTGCAAACAAGAATAAGGTGCCTCAGAAAGGCCGAAATAAGGTGCCTCAGAAACGTAAAAAATCTTGCAGATGATGAGTTGAGAAAAAAAAAAGAATAAAGGAATGCAAATGCACCCGTCTTTTAAACCGAGCCTAATACGTGCCCATGTATGCTGTTCAAAAGCAATACACCATACAAACCCCCCAAAAAATGTGTCACTCAGCGTTCAGAGACGGTGAATCTCCAAAAGTTTCATTGTTCTGCTCAGAAAGGCTACGTGAATCTTAATGTCGTTTTTTTTTTCTCTTATAGTTTGGAGACCTTTATCTGCGTCTATATTCCTCACTTCGGTATCTGTTGTACTGCGATCTTCCACGTTATGTAACCACACTGGGAACATATTTAAGTGTAAGGCAATGAATTTAGGAAAATGTTTAAGGTTTAGATGAAACTAAGGGGTGTCAAGTGCCTCGCTAAGAACATTTTTCTTTCTTGATCTTTGCTTCGGTAAAGTTTGTTCTTTAATGCCAAGTGCCTCTCAATTCTAAAATTAGCAGGCATTTTCAGACTTTCATATCATTGCAATAATTATATTTCAAGAGGGACGCGCCGCTCTCGCTCACCAAATGAAGTTATCCTGTTCCTAAAATTATACCATCTATTTTATATGGAGTCACCATAAAGAGAAACATCTTCGCCCCACGAGTCTATTCGCGCTACGCGCGTTCGCCGCGGCTCAATATCTATCCCTTGATGACGTTGCCTAGCAACGCCACCACAAAGGCAACGTACGTGACAGGGTGTTTTAATTAGGCCAGGTATACGTGTTTTGTTGTGGTGAAAACTAATTAGTGCTAACGCAAAATGAACCCTCAAGCGTCTCTTGGCAGGCACTCTTGCTGGGGTCTGATTAAATCTGTTCGCGCTAAGCTCCCGCTAACATGTTGTAATTGATCCAGAAGGGTTCTAAATAGCGTCCACCAACATGATAGATCGCTATCTGGGTAACCCCGCACTGTCGCCGCCATGGTTTCATTGTGGGCCTTCGTTCGTGAAGAGCACGTCATTCGCAGTGCGCAAGCTCACGGTCTTATCTAAGTGACCGTGCGGTCCTTTGTGCGCATGTTTGCGAGCCTGTGTGACGGCAGAACGACAGATAACTGAGTTGTTAAGGGCTATCTAGGCTCGAAAGAATTTCTTTTATTTTTGTCCTTACTTTCTCTCTTACGTCTGCGTCTCGTAGATCGGCTCTATCGAAGCAAAATATGTTTGCGGTGTTAGCATGCTGGTGGCATTAGTACAAATAGGAGTATTAGCCTGACCTACACATCCTACGTTGAGGTAACACACCACATAATTATTTTATTTACTGTCATGGAACGTGTCATGTCATGTGATGTCACTACAGTCTTGGAACGCCGAACTACACAGTCGTCACGCCATAAGACAGCAAAACTTCGTCGAAATTTTTTCCTTTGATTGGCCTATTACAGACACACTAGTTCCCATGGAGGTTCCCAACCTCCTTTATTTATTTTTCCTCCCTTTGGTTTTTCATCGACATTCTTTCCGCCTATAATTTTCCCATACCTTTCCGCCAGGGCAGTTTAGCAAGCCAGAATCTTCTCCGGTATACATCCCTGCCTTTCCCACTCCGTTTATGTCTCTGTCTTTCTTTATTTTGTTTACATTGAAGTCCGTGAGTGGCGTTGCCAATCTCCTTTAGAATTACAAAAAGAAACAACGTATTTACTTGTGTTCATGGTTGCCTGTCTACCTGCTTGCTTGTTAGTTTGATTTCTCGCATAAACAAATAGCCTGCTTCGGCTTACTCCCATGCAGTAGGCCTTCACACCATGCCTGAAAAATTTCTGACACTCATATTGCCTCCTCACTTCACTGCCGCTTGCAAGCCGAATAAAGCGGTACACTCTGTTGCCGGGCTCTCGTCGGAAGCAGCAACGCGGACGTTAAGCTCTATCAGGAAAGTGACACGTCGAGAATTCTTGATCGCGTTCCTTTGTGTATACTCAAAACCGCTTATAAGACAACCGCTCCTTACCAAGTTCTTTCCACGGCGCTGCATCATGGAGAGGCCTCTAGTTAGGTTAGAGGGCGTAGGTCAAGCATTAACTTCGCAAGTGTTGTGTGTCGACAGTGCGCGCTTATCTAACGATGCATGAGCTGTGACATTTAAACTTGGCTTGCAAAGTTTAAGAAAATGAGAAGCTAAGTAGTTTCGCCAGAAAAGGCACACTTCAACTTCGCCATAAGCTGTCACCACGTCATATAAATTATGCCCAGGCAACGTTCTACCAAGATAAAACCGGAAGACACCGCTGTGTGGATTACCTTAGTGAGTTACCTACCTCATCTAGACATCGATGCATTGGCACGCATTCGCGCTGCGCACTAGTGTATCCCTATTCAGGACACTATTTCCTCCTCGTGTGCTCACGCTGGCATGTTCCTTCAAACGTGATCACAGAAAATTCGTTTTGCACGCATAACCCAAGTTATAGGTGTCAAAAACATTGTTAAAGCAGCCACCGTGAGCGAAAGGTCTGCCTCTGAAAACTAGGCGTAGTATATAAGCATGACAGCAATAAGACTGGCTTAATGAAATGCAGATGGAGAAACATTTGTTTAAATATAGAAAGACCTGCCTAAGCCAACGTGCTCTAGTCTGCTTCTTTATAAATGGGGAAGAGTGCAGGAAGTGTCAATAAGGGATACACAAGATGAGCTCAACATCCGAGCACACAATCCTTCAGCGTCGCTGAAACCTTGAGTCCAGTCATAAACAGATAAACAGGGAGCACCCCTCTTCCTCCCCTATTAAGAGGTACATGTCAATCGCATGCATAATGAAATTTACAGAAAACTGAGCTGACATTATACCAAGAAACCACCACCGAGCCACAGAGATACCACCAGAGAGATACGTGGAGCTCCAGTGTATATTGAGGAAGATTATGAGGGTGGATATTGCCGCGGCGTCGGAAACTCGATGGCCAAACACACTAGTCAGCAGGAACAGTAACAAGAATGGAATGGTTAATACCGCGCGCTAGTCATTTCTTGTTGGCTCTATGTGTCCTTTAAATGCCGGTATATCTTCTTATCGACATCGTACTTGCCGCACTACCGACGCGGCATCTGCCTCCCTTCCAAGAGAACTACCGCCCTTGTGCGCAGCTTAGGCATGTGCATGCATGAAACGTTAAAACGTGAGTCACGTGGATAAGCACGGCTTCATGCGCACCACATACACCACTTCGGGTAGGTGCTTGTTGGGCCGCGAACAAGTTTCCCCATCTTGTACAACCTCGTAGCTCACGTCGTTCAGGCGTCGGACCCCTATGTATGGCCCAAAATGTCGCCTCAGCGGCTTTTCAGCTGGACAGTTGGACAATCTATTTATTTGCAAAAATCTATTTACATTTACCTGCCGCTTGTCACTATATAAACGAGTTGACCAATGAGTAGCAATATCTGCTCAACAACTTCAATGGATTTGCGCGGCCATGATACCAGATAAGCCTAATAACATTGCTGTAGTAATGGAATGGCATGATCTTAGAGGCCATATTCGCGCATTTCTAGCTGGACAGTTGCAAAGTATTTGTTATTTTGAAGCAAGACGCTGATATATCTGAAAGTTTAAGAGCTACTTGATAGGCTATATCGTGAGAGGCTAACGCCATCGGAACAAATTAGTGATTTACTATAAGCGCGCCCTTACTGAAAGTTTAGGTTACTATGAGACTCGGTATCTTTGTTTCATTAGGTGTTCGGTGAAGACATTCAGATACTCCAATAAACTAACCGCGCGCTGGTATACGTAGTGCAAAAAAAAAAGAAAAGATTAACTGCGTTGTCCAATTTCCACAGTGACTCACGCAGAATCGTCTATACTTTTCCGAACATAAGCAGCGGAAGTGCTAAAAATATTACCCGTACATGTACAAGAGAAACAGCGGCCATCATTAACAGTCCGTATTTCGCCTGCGCAGTGATGTAGTCGCGAAACGGACACGAGAGTTGAAAACAAATTTGTTCTGTTCCTCTATATTGCGCGGCCAGTTCATCGGGGTGTCTACAGTTAAAAATGACGGTGGCCACAGGACATCTTCGCGCCATTCTCCGAGTATATACGTTAGTCCACACGCCTATGGCTTTCGGAATACTCTTGCGGTTGGCGTCCACTGACGTTGGCAAATGGAACCGCCCGGTGGAGATCATTTATTTGGGAGGCTAGTTCGCAACATCCTGCTAGGAGTGTCTGGCCACCCTCATCTTAAGAGCTTTTCACTGCTCGGTGGGCAGTAGTTGCGGTCTCTGAAACGACGCTTTTGGAACAGAGTAGGTAGGCACGTTCGGGTGTTAGATAGTACGATGTAGATGACAAGCGAGGCTTAAAAAAAATGCCGAGAATACTTCGCAGAGAAATATGACATTCGCTTAATTAAATGGCTATTTGCAGTTCCTACTTCGTATATGGTACGGGGGCCACCGAATAACAAATTTGGCTCAGTCCGCATTCTCTGAGCGTCACAAAGGCGAGATCCAGGCCACTCTCAGCACCACGAGAATGATTAAACAAAACAAATAATTAAAATGTCAAAAACATGTCGCCCTTCGCTCACACGCCGTGAAAGCGAACAGTAGAGCTATACAACAGACGCTTGTCCAACCCCGGTCGCATTGCCTTTGGACGCAGGGGAGGCATATATAAAGAGAAACAATTGTTAGAAAGAAAGCAGAAAGAAATTATGTGGGAACCACCGACGACAATTACCAATATAAGCGAACGGCAGAACGCTTTTCCAAATCTATTCCCTTTATTAAAGGAATAATGCGTTTTGTGACGTAGATTTTTGCGTGCGTGCGTGTGCGCGTGTGCGTGTGTGTGTCTCTTCTTGTAGTTGTCTGTTTAAGCTGTTACCCATATGTTTCTTGCTCACCAGTCTGCTTTGCCCCCACTTTTGCATTGAAATGACCGATTACTACAGTATTCTGAGCTTGTACTCTTCCCATCGCTAATTCAACAACTTCATAAAACTGATCTATCTGATTTCTCATCATTAAAAAAAAAAAATTAAATTATGGGGTTTTACGTGCCAAAACCACTTTCTGATTATGAGGCACGCCGTAGTGGAGGACTCCGGAAATTTCGACCACCTGGGGTTCTTTAACGTGCACCTAAATCTAAGTACACGGGTGTTTTCGCATTTCGCCCCCATCGAAATGCGGCCGCCGTGGCCGGGATTCGATCCCGCGACCTCGTGCTCAGCAGCCCAACACCATAGCCACTGAGCAACCACGGCGGGTGATTTCTCATCATCGTAACTGGAGGTTATAACGTAGGCTTGTTCTACTTTTAATCTATAACTCTTATTAGGTTTTATATACGACTACTACCTCGCGATCTCTCGTTTAGCGAGGCAGTCGCGCCACACTGTGCTCGTTTGCAACAGACTATCAAGAGACAAGACAGACTAGCCATGCCCGCCAATATATCGGAAAATGAAAACACGTATAGAGCTGCGCTCGAATTCCGCATTAAGGAGTATCGTGATCGTCGGTGATTTCCTTAAAAAAAAAAAAAAACACGGACGTTGTCCAGTTCTGCAAACTTGAAGTGCTAATGGGACAGTTCTCAATAATGTTGCAAAATAATACAGGGAATGAAGGCGGTGTAATAATTATGGGGTTTTACGTGCCAAAACCACTTTCTGATTATGAGGCACGCCGTAGTGGAGGACTCCGGAAATTTCGACCACTTGGGGTTCTTTAACGTGCACCTAAATCTAAGTACACGGGTGTTTTCGCATTTCGCTTCCATCGAAATGCGGCCGCCGTGGCCGGGATTCGATCCCGCGACCTTGTGCTCAGCAGCCTAACACCATAGCCACTGAGCAACCACGGCGGGTGAAGGCGGTGTGTCATGAGTCCTATTCACCTATAACTTTTACCACGCTCCTCCGACGAGTGACGCTTCCTCTATTTCCTTTCTTGTTTTTTTTTTTCCCTGAGGCGAATAGCTTTCTTTGCTGTTTTCACTTGTTTTCATGGTTGCTGGTCGGTGGTTTGTGGTCGTACTTTCAATACAAAGGCACGGGTGGAAAATGCGTGAGCTCTCGCTCTATACCGAGCTGCTGCGGTGCGCATTCGTCGCGGAACGCCAATCAGCTCTATGAGGGAAAAGTGTGTAGGATACGTGTGTACGTGTCTCCCTTCTTGTGGTCGTCTGTTGACGTTGTTACCTATATGTTCCAAGATGAACGAACTCGTCCAAAAAGAAGTATTGATGGCGAACAAGCAACAGGCAACTACGGCGTCGATTCTGGAAACACTAGAGGAGAGATGTTGATAAAAATTGTGGAAAGGAATAAGCTGCTAATAACGAAAACCTTTTTCGTGAAGCGTTGGAACAAAAAGTGGACCTGGAAAAGCCCTAATGGTGACACAAGAAATGAAGTTGATTTCATACTTTCTGCCAATCCCAGCATATATAGTGCAGGATGTAAAACTGTTAGATAGGATAAAGTGCAGGGATCATAGGTTAGTGAGGGCTATGATTAACCTCAACTTGATGACATAAGCAGTAAAATTGCACACGAAGAAACAGGCCAACCTAGGCGCAGTAAGAGTAAAAGCAGACCAATTCAGGATGGTACTTGCAAAAATATGCAGCCTTATAACAAAGAGATCAAGATCACATAGAGGTAATGAACGGAACCGCAACTAGGCTGGCTTCAGAAGCAGCAATTGAAGTGCGAGGTAAGGCACCAAGGCAACCAGTAGGTAAGCTCCCCCAAGTAACAAAGGGCCTAATAAAGAAACGACAAAGAATTAAAGTGTCCAACTCAAGAGATCAGATATATTTCCCGGAACTGTCAAAACTTATAAACAAGGAGAAAATACAGGACATTTGAAATAATAACCGTGCGAGAGACTGAGGAAGCAGTAGAAAATGGACGCAGCATAAGATCAGTGAGAAGGAAACTTGGCATAGGATAAACCAATATGTATGCACTCAAATATAAGCAGGGCAATATTGCCGCGAGACAGAAGAAGTCTGTCGCATTAGGCCGGCATCGATGAAGAAGAAATCAGCAATCTCGAAGATATGGCAAATGCAGCAGAAGTAGTCTATATTGACCTGTACAGTACCCAGAGTAGCCACGATACCTCCATTCGAAGTAGTAGGGAACTTCTATAGTTAGCCATGAAGTTAGAAGGGCCTTGCAAGACATGAAACGGAGAAAAGCGGCTGGAGGAAATGCGGCCCTTTAAACGAACTGTCTTTCGACTTCAAGGGTCCCAGAGAACTGGAAGAATGCCAACATTATACTAATCCACAAAAATGGCGACGTTAAAGAACTGAAAAATAATAGGCCCATTAGCTTACTTCCAGTATTGTATAAAATATTCACCAATATAATCTCCAATAGAATAAGCGGAACATTGGACTTCAGTCAACCAAGGAAACAGGCTGGATTCAGGGAGGGATACTCTAAAATGGATGACATCCATGTCATCAATCAGGTAATCGAAAAATCTGCAGAGTACAATCAGCCTTTCTGTATGGCTTTCATAGATTTGATTTCATAGAATCAGGCATTTGATTCAGTAAGGATACCAGCAGTCATAAACGCATTACTTAATCAAGGAGTACAAGAGGCTTACGTAAATATCTTGGAAGATATCTACAGAGATTCTACAGCTACGTTAACTCTCCACAAGAAAAGTAGGAAGATTCCTATAAAGAAAGCGGTCAGAGAAGGAGACACAGCGCCAAACAGACAGGGACGAAGGAAACGTAGAACACGACACTGGCGCTGACTCAAAATTGAATTTTATTTTGAGGGAATTCTCATTTATATACAACTAAGCGTCACTTAGTTGTCAACAACTAAACGACTTTGCATGCGCATTAGGAGCCATCCTGGTGACTTGTCAAAACACACGTGGAAAACATCAGTGTGTCATTACGTGGATAAAACCGGTCGTATGTCAAAACATAAAAAAACCATAAAGCCAATAGAAAAGCTTGCCTATCAAACTGAACAACAATTTGCTGTGAAACACTTTCTTCCAAATATCTCAATTCCTTTTTACTAAGTGTGACAAACGGTCCACTGACGCGCCTTTCCCCTTCCCTATCGATAGGAAAAACTTCCATAATCATGCCAGAACAAACAAACTTTTTTTCTGCTAACGGTCGGCACCCGCCCTCTCTACAATGCAAAGGCAAGTGCAAAGCCCCCGTATACTTTTTAAAGATGGCAAGTGTTTCTTTAATTTTATGTTCACGCAGCGGCCGGTCTGTCCCACATAAACCTTCCTGCCTGACAGGGGCGACGTGTACACAATGGAAGATCTACATAAAACACCTGTTTTTTTAACTTCTCGGAACATAAACTGCATTCCTTGTCATGGCCCAATATTTTTTTGTGCAAACTGGAACAAACCGTACCGAGCTTGTTGGGCGTGGACATGACCACACGGACCTCATACCTACTAGCCACGTTCTTCAAGCAATGCGAAAACTTGTGCTAACATGGCACGACCACTGTTGTTTGTTCATTGAAGGTGGAATACCTTGATTTTCCCTTTACAGTATTCGTACCCTTTACCCACCTAACAAAGTTATGACAGGCCCTCAAGATTTCGCTTTCCGGGTAACAAGCGTTCTGGAATTTCTGAATCTGGGAAAGCAAACCCTCCCTTAACGAATGCTCACGTGGCTTCTGTAACACTGCGTGCAGCGTTGCGTAAACAATACCGTTTTTTTACTATTTTTGAGTGCTCTGAGGAAGAATTTAAAAGCGCCTTTGCTGAAGGAGGCTTATATACCCAACACAAATGGGCCTCAACAAACCTCCATCTAATATTAGGTAACTGAATTTTATCTTTGGCACGCAAGCAATTTTAAACATCTACTGCATTCTTGAAAAATCTTTAAAATACCAGCTACTTTACTATTTAGGTTCTCATTTTTTGTGATGATCAAGAAATCAACGTATCTAAAGACATTATGGGTCACCAAACTTCATGAATTGCTGGCAACACAATTATCAACTCGAATAAGGAAGATGTGGCTTAAGGCTGTTAAGGCCATTCAACATACATAAAGCGCAAATAAAACGACAACAATTCTAAATATATTTCCATATATGTTCCGCAATTCCCAACAAACTTGGCTTCGTCATTATCATTAACCACACAAGACCTTCACACTTCATAAGTTTATTATCCGGTAGCTCATAAAACACAGCTTCAACGTGAATAATAAAAGCCGAGCATGATCCAGGATTCTGTGTCTTGAAAAAGTTAACCACGCTATCTAAGCCATCAACATAAAAAGCATCAACAACGTTAAGAGCCTAAAGCTGTTTTTGCAAATACCCCTAACCTACAATATGTCAAGTCCCCCTCTTCAAAATCATGGCCATCAATGGGAAATCTGGTTCATGGGTTTCAACTGAAAATTGCCTGCAGTTTTAAAACTTTGGTCTTCTTGACTCGAGACGTCAGGCCTTCCAGATTTCTATCTTCTAGCATCGCGAGGGCCTGCTGCTTAACCTCAGATGCTTTAACATCGATTCGGTGAAAATTCTTCAAAAAAGCCTTTTCAGATTTTTCCGCAAACAGACCTTCCGTCATCGCTACAAACATTCCTTCATTATCCGACACACACATTCTGAGCTTGTTCCTCTCCATAAATTGAGAAACAGAATTCGCAGGCGAAGCGTTATTCCCGGTCGAAGAAGAGTGGGCGCCAGGGTCAAGGCATTCAGACACGCATCTAGCTTGCTCACCATCACGAACAAACCGGGAGGCGCACCTTGAAAGAGCAGCTTTCTCTGCCGGGGGCACTTTTAGTTCAAAGCCGAACTTCAGGCTTAGGTATGGGGTGCGTGTATGCATGTCTGCGCCCAACAAGTTTTGGTACGATTTGTTCTCGTTTGCACAAAAAATTATTGGGCCATGGCAAGGAATGCAGTTTCTGTGCCGATAAGTTAAAAAAAATAGATACGTTATATGTAGATCTTCCGTTGTGTACAGGTTATTTCTGTCATGCGGGAAAGTTTATGCAGGCCAGACCGGCCGCTGCGTGAACATTAGATTGAAGGAACACTGGTCACCATTAAAAGCTATACGGGGCTTTGCACTTGCCTTTGCATTGTAGAGAGTGCGGGCGCCGACCATTAGCGGACAAATCGGTTTGCTCATTCTGACAGAAAGATCAAATCACAAGGGAGATTATGGAAGCTTTTCATATTGATAGGGAAGAGGAATTGTGCATCAGTAGACCGTCTGTCACTCTTAGTAAAAATGAACTGAAATATTTGGAGGAAAGTATTTCACGGTAGATTGTTGTTCTGTTTGATAGGGAAGTCTTCTATCGGGTTTATGGTTTTTTTATGTTTTGACGCAGTGGTTTATCCACGTATTGACGCACTGGTGTTTTCCACGTGTGTTTCGACAAGTCCCCAAAATGGCTCCTAATACGCATGCAAAGTCGCTTAGTTGTTTACATGTTGGCCTGTGTTGCCCTGTGTATATAAATGTGACTTTCCTCAAAATAAACTTCACTTCTGAGTCAGCGCCAGTGTCGTGTCCTTGTCCTTCGTCCTTGTCTGGTTTACGCCGTTAATTTTCAAAGCATGAATCCCCACCAACTTGCCGAAGTTTCTCTTCTAGTACAGGAAACACAAATTCTCCAATGCGTGCTTGAGACAAGTATTCAAGTGATCAAACTGGGAAAGCTTAGGAGCAAGGATAAACGGCAAATACCTCAGCAATCTTCGATTTGCAGACGAGAGTGTCCTGTTCAGCAACACTGGGGATAAGTTGCAACGTATGATTGAGGACCTTAATAGAGAGAGTGTAAGAGGGGGCTTGAAGATTAATATGCTGAAGACAAAGATAATGATCAATAGGCGGGCGAGGGAACAAGAGCTCAGGATTGCCAGTGAGCCTCTACAGTCTGTGACGAAGTACATTTATCTAGGTTAATTACTCACAGGGGACCATGATCATGAGAAGGAAACTTACAGAAGAATAAAAATGAGTTAGAGCACATACGGTGGACATTGTCAGATCATGACTGGAAGCTTATAATTATCATTAAAAAGAAAGGTGCACAATGAGTGCATTCTACCGGTGCTAACATATGGAGCGGAAACTTGGAGACTGACGATGAAGCTCGAAAACAAGTTAAGGACCGCGCAAAGAGTGATGGAACGAAGAATGTCAGGCGTAACGTGAAGAGACAGGAAGAGAGCGGTGTGGATCAGAGAGCAAACGGGTATAGCCGATATTTTACTCGACATTAAGAGAAAAAATGGAGCTGGGCAGGACATGTAATACGTAGGTTAGATAACCGGTGGACCAGTAGGTTTACAGAATGGGTGCCAAGAGAAGGGGAGCGCTGTCGAGGACAGCAGAAGACTAGGTGGCGTGATGAAATTAAGAAATTCGCAAGCGATAGTTGGAATCGCTTGGCACAGAACAGCGGTAATTGGAGATCGCAGGGAAGCCCTTCGTCTTCGTCTACCAGGGGACATAAATATGATGATGACGATGACGACGACGACGACGACGACAATGGTGATGATGATGGTGACTGTGATAATGAAAAAAGTACTAGCTGAACATCGATCTCGTTAGAGTTAGTGCCCGATAATTTCTTCCTAAGCCAATCTCAAACATGTATCTACAACGTGTTTGTGCTGAATTGCCACAAAACCTTCTGCACGGGTGTTCATTCTGTATTCAACTAAACAACACTTATAAGGTCCCGAGATATAGGTGGGTTTAGAGAGTGGCGCGTTTTTTTTTTCTTCCTTTTTTCTTTTTAAAGAACGGCCAGGTACTGCTGAGAAGCTTTGATAAAGCTTGTGGGCAGCAGGAAAATTTCGGAGAACGGCTGGAAAGCACCTAGTGTATCTCTCGCAACTTGTAGAAGCATTACTAAGTTCCGTAATCTGCATGGCTTAAATCCACTGAACGACATCGCGCCGTTCGGGCGTGACTTTATTGATCCTAAACACTTCAACACCGACAGAGAGAAATAAGATCCTCTTATTTCGAACGCCAATGTGCGCAAGGTGCTAGCGCTTCTGCGAAATCATAACAATCCAGTTTATTTATGTGGCTGTTACAAGCGCAGAAGCAGAATAGTCACAGAACACTGTTGTGAGGCAAGGGGGACGACAGAAGGACAGGCACGAGAGGGAACACAAACTTTCCCGGCATGAAGCTGACTTTGGCCTCTAAATGCTGTAAGCACCTTGAACATCCGGGCAGCGTACTTTACATACGCAAACTATTTATTGCGTGCGGTCTGTATATCGTAACAAGCCGACTGACTGGAGACGTACGAATAAGTGAAGCAGAAGCTAGGCGGATCGAATCGGCGCACGTGCTGGCAGTCAGCGCTAAATTTCGCTGTATCCTTCCACCTGAATTCTAGCTACAGAAAAATCCTTTTTTCCCCTCTCATTAGACGAACGTACCTGCACAGAGATCAAGCTACTTCCTTCTTTTAGTTGTAATAAAAGCCAAATACGACGAGATAGAAGAAAATAACCAAAACAAAAAATAAATGCGCAGCGCTTATCCAGAATTGGGCCCCTTGGGCTCCCAGGCACTGGTTTAAGGAACAAACGTCTAGGCAGAAAAAGATACAAAGGACAATGTTAAATAAACAACCACGTGAATTTTTTCGCGAGACGAAGCACGTGCACAACGAGCACAATCGGCGTTTGCGATCGGGAGTACACGGCGAACGGCTAACAAGGCGCGCTGCATGCCGGTCTGCTTGCACAGCGCACAATTGGACCCTGAACGCGTTGCCTAGTTCAGCAGGAAAAGCGCTTGGCTCGAGGTTTGTCTGTCTGCTCATTAACTGCGAAACAGCAATGTTGCTCCCTCAATCAAGGACGAGAGCAGCAGGTTCAATCGCAAAGCACGTGCGGTGCACGGTATACGAAAGAAGTAAAAGACGCTCATCGCACGTGCGTAAACGGCAAAGCTGATGCAATCGCGGTCTGGAATTCGTACCCTGATTGACAAAGGGCTATAGACTCCAAATCAAGCACGCTTGAAAATGAGAAAACAAATAGATATATTGAATGACGAAATATAGACAAAGTGGGAACCGGATTAGTAGTTCGCGCACAAGCAGATTAATTTGCCGGCGTGTCAACTTGTTCATGCGCTGCTCCACGGAGAAAGGAAAGAGAGAGAAAGAGAGAGAGAGAGTGAGGAAAATGTATTGAGGATATGTAGAGAGGTTCACATTATGCGAGTCGAGACATGAGCTGTAGGCACTTTAGTGTGCGATGAGGAAACACTTGTACTATTTTTTGGCCCTAAACGTCGCGGTACTCCACACTGTTGCTAAACGAAAAGCACAGCGTATTCTACACAAATATATTCATGGGAACTGTGGACTGCACGGGAATGATCTTGCTGATGCAACAGCAGAAATGGTCTTAATGACGGCATACTCGTCATTATAGCATTATCAAGGTCGATTGCAATTCTTCTCTAAGCGAGGCTATGTGTAAAGTGACAGCAAGACATAGGGTACAAGAAAATCGTCAAAAACGTCTTCATGGGCTCCGTCTTAAACGATGAAAAGAGGGCCTCTAAGGCCCCACAGAATAAGAGTCAAAGGAAAATAAAGCATTGCACATTTTTCACCTTCCATAAAACGTCACACTTGAACTGATGAAAGCACTTCAAGGAGTGTCGTAGCGCTCAATTTGCTTTCGTATTGTTCGCGCTTACTAGCACACAATCAAAATTATGTGGGCGACAGAGGGTTAAAATTCGTGAACAATTTTCAGCAGCTATGTAAATGGATAGAAACAGGGCGTAGAAAGTCTGTGCCCCATTTTTCAAACTAGAACGTCAGGATGTCTGATAAACGGCGGGTAACCTACTCACGGGTTAAAGTGGTCACTGTCTCGCCGTTTCGCGATCGTTATTGGAGGGATGGCAAGCACTCCTGCCGGAAGATAGGTTAGATAGCAGGCTGCGCTACCATTGAGTGGAAACGAGATGTACCCTATCACTTGTCTAAAACGTAAAACATCACTTAGTCATTGCAGTATTGATGTTTGTTACCAGTATAGATCTGGTACCGCCTTGGCGAGGTGTCGTGCCAGCCACGTGTATGCGTCGCTCGACAGCACTGCAATGAGCATTGATTTCTTAACTGTCTTGTTTGCTTGGGCTACCACGACACAAGTAGCAAAAACTAACCCCCTCGCCCCCCCCCCCCCCTCCCCAAATAAGAGCATTGCTTCTTTTTTATTCTCTCCAAGCGTTTGCTTCGGCAGAAGGAGAGAATAAAAAAGCGATATGGTGAAAATCCCTGACCGTAATCTTAAAGGAACATCTGGTGTGCTGCCCTACAGTGGAAGGCAGCTAATCTGAGGGAGAAAGATGAAAACAGAAGAGCGTAAAGCGCACGCATGAAAGAAGAAGTTTCAAGCTGCTTTCAGCAGAAACTGATGATTTTAAGTCTGACTCTGCTTTTTCTTTTATTGTTTTGCTGGCGCTCTTGAACGACAGCAATAATAACCTCGCAGCGCGACACGTCATGCTTTATTTGCTCTTTCTCGGCTGGAACACCCCATACCACGAGCAGTGCGTCACGCAGAGCTGACATAAGCTAGTTAATCTATTTTCGTTCAAGAGAATTGTTTCGAGAATGTTAGCAGAGTCTATCCAGCAATTTTCCGCTTTTAGGCCGCTTGATTTGTTAAGGACTCTTTTAAATCATTAGATGGACGGAGCTGTTGCCTGGAAAGTTTAATAGACAAATATAGCTTGATCTCAAATGTCCATTAGCGCCTTTTTTTGCACATTGCTAAATCAGCACTGTACAATGACATCTAGTTTCATTATGTGGATGAAGTTTTCAAGCGGGAAGAGTAAACGTGGCTGTAAAGCGAAACGAAACTTCTCCGAGAACTACGAACAAGCTTCGCCCCCCCCCCCCCCCCCCCCCCTCGTCCTCCAGGGGTCACACAACGAGGTCAGCACCAAAGTGGTCCATACAGATGCGGTGACTGGAGTGCACTTCGCGCCACTGTCAGAACTGCGCGAGGAAGCAGGCTGACGGAGACGTAACAATGAAGGCAAGGGTGCCACAAAAGGATTGTTGCGTTAACGGACTGTGGAGGACGGAAGGCATAAGGGTGGAAAGACCTCTTGCGCGTACGAGGCGTCGCAGGCTAATGCACATACCCACTCGTAACTAAGAGTGTTTGGTGTACGTGGACTTTCTTTCTTTCTTTCTTTCTTTCTTTCTTTCTTTCTTTCTTTCTTTCTTTCTTTCTTTCCTTCTTTCCTTCTTTCTTTCCTTCTTTCTTTCCTTCTTTCTTTCCTTCTTTCTTTCTTTCTTTCTTTCTTTCTTTCTTTCTTTCTCTCTGGCCGTCTTTTTTTTTTCGTTTTTCTGCGATGAGCTAGAGATGTGCGTGCGGATTTTTTTAGGTCAGGAGAGCCCCATTAGCCAAGCGTGCCTAAGGGGCTCTGCTATTTAAGCATGCGGGGCGGAAGAGAAAAGGATAAAAACCACGGTCATAAAAGCGCGCAGAATGCATTTAAAAAATGCGATGCCCGTAGAAAATGCTCGATCTGCAACAAAATAAAGATAACGATGAACTCAATTATCGTAATCCCGCAACGCCGATTTCCTTGTTTATTCAAGAAAATGTGAAAACTCATTTATTGGGCGTTGCCACCCACCAACCGCAAACATTATATATTGGGAAAAGTTATTCACCAGTCACCTATAGGAGTAATGAGCAGAAGCCGACATCTATAATTGTAGTGAGCGATTATAGTTTTCTCTTGAAACACTTAGCTATATAATATGAAACGAAACGCTGCATGGTAGATGTCATGCACCCTTCTCTTCACGGACATTTTAAAGGGTGTTCCAAATTCATTGTAGACCAAGCACGTCACTAAATTTCAAACTTCGGCGGACGTAATTAACTCATTCTGGAAGATGTTCGTGCTTACAGCGTTCCAACGAGACAACTACCGCATGATCATTCTCCAGTCGGTTAACCTCCCTCGAACAAAGTCATGTGCTGTGCAAGGTGATGATTATAACTATTTTTACCTACAGAATTGCATTTGCAGCCCGCGTCCTTCCAACCGAAGATGTGCAAAATTAACTAGGCGGCATAAGCAACTGCTGCCAGTGCAAGCACTGCTACTGCTACTATTACTACTGGGTACTGCTACAAACTGTTATCACTGTGCGATCCAAATGCACGAAGCGCTACATTAGTGAAATCGATGCAGTGCCATCTCTAGTGCTCCAGTAACTCGGAGAGCATCGCTGACGACTGTCAATCTAAATATTAATACTGCGGCTACCACCAGGCTTTTACCATTCCAATCATTTTTTCCAACCATTATACAAAGGCTTACGATACCACTCTACACTTCCCACTGCACCACAAATACTGCACCACAGCTGCTCCTATTGTGGCTGCTACTCTTGTACTGAGCTACTATTACTGTTTGATATAAAGTCCCAAAACAAGCTTCACATTTTAAACTTGTTAACCTAAACTAATAACCATCCTGACCATTCCTTCTTTCTCGTCCTCTTCTGCGTCGGCCATTTTACCAGAATCACTACATTTATTATTATACTACCGGCATGACCTCGACGTATTCAACTCTTTTTAGCCAACTGAAATTACAAAATGAATAAATGTCTTATAGTATTATAAAAGTGATATAATTCGTAAAAGGATGTCCTAAGAGATAATTCAACTTGCTTCTCATCATCGAAACATCTGTGTGCACCCAATAGTACATATTCGTTCGGTGCCCTTCCACTCTGGTATCTATGCCCACCAGGACTCAAGCGTAACATTCTGCATCTGCCACATTTACTCCCAGCCAGTGCGCTGCCCCAAGCCTGCGCTCACCAGCGCGACAGTAAATGAGAAAAAGGAAACGGAAAAAAAAAGACGGAACCTCGGCTTGCCAACACGGAACACGTCCAGCGAGTACGACTCGTGATCTGAATAGAGGGAGCTCAACGGAAATTAGCCTTACGGTTGACGTGCATTCCTTCAAAAGGACAATGGCGATGCTGGAAGAGGCGCAGGGTGGTGTGTTGAAACCTTCGTTCCTATGCATACGCCACCATGTACACTCCACGCACGTCTGGATTGCACGCCCGGCTGATGTTTGTAACACTCCTATGTCAAAACAAAACAGTGCAGGGGCGAATGTTCTAGGGTATTGTTTCATGGTTTCGGTTTAGGGCTTCACGTTATACCTCTCGACATTAGTCAGAGACGAATGAAAAACCTGCACGTGCTGACAGGCAGCAAGACACTTCCGCATCATAGATGGAAACAGAATTCTTTCGAAAAACTACCTGCCAACCATCCTGAACTGAAAGCCCTGGTAGACTTCAGACTAATGTATAGAGTTGGCGCTTTGAATACAGCATGCTCCTGCGTTTTTAGGAACTACATGAACTTTTTCCTCTCTCCTTGTATAATTCTTCTGCAGAATAAACGTCGGTGCCATACACGTTGCAACTACAAACGCAGGAGAAACGGCAAAGTGCACAACGGCGCATACTAACCTCAACCTGAACGGATTGGATCTGCACTCAAGTAATTTCTTTCATTTCATTCGTGGGAGGACGAGGTGAAAATTGGTTGACTGGCGAAAGTGAGTTCCGCTGACGGTCTCGCGTGCGAGCTGTTACGTTTGTCTCATTTCGCGCAGCGCACGATTTTGCGCGCTGTGCATGAGAGCACCTGACCAGCGGTATACGTACACGAACACTGAGGCAGACGCAAACGCATCGCAGAACATCATCGCGCGCTGGAACACAGTAGAAAATGACACATATAGTTTCGCTCCCTGCGCACGCGACATCACGATACGGGAACAAGCAAACAAAATGGAAGTGCATCTCCCTTGCTATGGTACGAAGCAAAACAAAGATACGCAGACATTCGGTTTGTAGGTTTTATTATTCCTCTAAACCTTAACTTGTCTATTAAGCAACAAATCAAACAAATAAGTGCTGTTGCTTTGAATACTTCTCGGAGTCGCGTGTCACTATGAGTGACGTCACAACATTACCGTGCACGTAGCCGCACTTGCGCGATCGACATCGACTCTTCGGCTGCGAAAGCGCAGCGCAAGCGAGGAGAAGGGCAGACGGAGTTTTGTTTGAAATTTAATCTCCTTCCGTGGCGCGTGGCGATGCAATACTTAGCAGGCACGATTGTGAGCGCGCATTGTATGTGCTACGCTTGTCAGCTCAAAATAACCAGACCTGCTGAGGGGCCGTTTAAGCGGTAATCCAACGTCAAGCTTTGTTATTTCAAAGCGCACTTTGCTCTCACGTTCTAATTCGCATTGCAGCTCACGAGACATTCACCAAAGCTGTGCACTGGAGAAGCGGTCCAAATTGCACATTTGCATTTGCTTCGATTGCAATTCGCGTTTCCACATTCCGATCACACTATAGAAATTATTTTGCATACGTTAGCACACGATTGTAATAAACAAGCTGCTGTAGCACACTCCAATGCTTACGATCAAATGTTGAATGCGTCCTGCACAGGTGCTATCAGAAGCGGCAGTGAAGTACGTAAAAACTATTTGTTTCATGAGCTTGGGCGAGGGGAAAGCCAGTTGTCTCAAAAAGGGTCATCAAAATGTCACTTCGTAATGAGCACACTGTCCTGCTGTTTCTGTGTGTCCTTTAGCCTTCATTTGTTGCGATGTAGAAATAATGAACAAATACAAAATCGGCCAGATTAACGCTCTGCCAAATTCTTTGATCGTTTAGTGCTTCAGGAGGAAGAAATGCGCATGGTTCACTCTGAATAATGGTTTATGCGGTACCTGCGTGCGGTAAAACACCGACACACGTGAGAATTATTACTTTGTAATATACCCCTACCCTTTGTGATGAGCAAGCCCCTGCGGATACAATAAATAAATAAATAAATAAATTCTTGAGCTATTCAACTCTGTGAAGGTGGATGACCAGCGAAGCTGTTTAGCAAACGACGCAGAGGTGACACAGAATTCCCAACAAAGGTAGCAACTCGTTTATTGTATTCATGAGTGGTCATTACTTGTCTTGATAGGTGGGTCATTATTTTTTGGTCGTGATGGTGGATGGCCTTAATGTTTTCCAATTTCTCCCAGTTAATTTGTTAACAAAACGTTGTTTTATGCACAGAAGAACGCAGGTAATTGGAACGCCAATGGGTTTCTCCTCAAAGTTTAGGAATTAATAACTCGAAACTGCAGTGCCGTCCTGAGAATTCATTCCAACTGGATCCGCCTTGCGAACTCCACGGCTAGAATTTGTAAAATGCAATGTGGGTCATAACGTAGTTAGTTAAGAAGTTAATTAGTGAAGTTTTGTTAATCAGTCGATTTTGCATTTCAATTTTTTGTGCAAGTAGTGTCCGCCGCTTCGAGTAGACCACCACACGAACTAGAATTGAGCTATCTGACACAGGCAACCTTTCAAAAATTCTGAAAGTGTTCGCTGAAACACCCTGTACAACAACTGCTGTCAACGTAGTAATCCTTTGGCGACACAGAAATTCTGGTCGGAACTAAGCTCAGTCTCATGTGGATTTTGTTATTTGGCTAAAAGCTGAACCCGCCGAGGATAGGAGTACCTGCCAGTTCTAGTCGAAGCAAATGTGTCGTATAAAACCAGAGCGGACTGAAAAGTGAATAGAATGAAAGTATACGTTGCACCTGGTCGTGTATTTTTGCAATCGTTCCCGTTGGTCTACTTCAGCGGACTGCTGCACTCACCGACACATCGTGCATAATTCATAAGCTCGTGCAATACAGCACCTGAGTACTGCGAAAAATGTCCGCCGAAGTGCTTCATTACCGAAACTTATCCGAGATGCGTTTTTCGTGGGTCATTTTGCACAGAGCTACGGAAACTCAGTGTATACACATGAAGACAGCGAAAATGTACATGCCTTCATATATATATATATATATATATATATATATATATATATATATATATATATATATATATATATATCTGTTGATCGCCAGCAGGATAATCAAACGGCGCCAGGAGGCGCAGAATGGTTCGGCTAAATCACTAAACATGCGAAGACATCCCTGCATATGTCCCCTGCTGCGTAAATAAATGCAGAAACGGAGAACAGAACCACGTCCTGGCGTCAAAATGACACGAAGCACGATTCTTTCGGAGCAAGAAAGTGCGCAGGTGGCACGGTGGCCTTCTATCATCAAACATGGACACGAACATTTCCTGGACAAGTTTCTTTGCACTGCGGGAAACCCCGAAAAATTCATATGGCACGGTCGCATTCAGGTTACTTTTGGGCACTCTAGTTATACTGTATTGGTTGATCCAAGTGGTCATCTTTATTTATTTATTTACTTACGTACCTACAGCGCCCGATGTTGGGCATTAGAGTAGGGGGAAGGAATATTATACATATTATTACGATATCATTGAGCGATGCTCAAGAGACGAGCCGCCGCGAGAACGACGAAGAAGTTGGTCGGTGCCCTTGGCACGAGCGAGTGTCAGCCTGGCTGCCTGGCTCCAGTGTAAATAGCCTGTAAATAGCACCTTTCGTCTGTGTCTTTCCACGCGTAACAATATGTTCAAATACAGGTGATTGATGGTACATAATACAACACAATATTAATAGTGAAAAATACGGTACTTCATGCAACATTACACCTAAGGTTATTATGAAATACAATATAAATACAATTTAGTACATGGTACAACACAATAATAATAATAATAATAATAATGAAAAAATAGCAGTGATTAAGGCAGTATTACACTTGATGTGAATAAAAGCCGTGGACACGAAAGGTTAGTCTCTTATTCTGTCTGAAGTAAAACATATTTTTGAACTAAACATACATATGTTTCAACAACAAATTTTCAAACACAGATGGCGCTGCTGTGACAATTTCAGGTGGCAGTTTATTCCAATCATGTACAGTTTTTGGAAAGAAGGAATGCTTATATACATTGATACGGCATTTATACTCTTGTACATTTAGCGGATTACCTGTTCTGGGTGATATGTAACTTCGGTTCTTCATGTATATGTCCCTGCACAAACCGGTCTTGCCTGTGTAAATATGGAAGAAAAGTTTAAGTCGTAAATATTTCCGTCGGTTCTCGAGAAGTGGCCATCCCAAGTCAACACGTATTTGGGACAAGCTCTGAGTGAAATCATAGCGGTGACAAACCGGGCGGTGCGTTTTTGTATTCGCTCCAGTTGATTAATGGCTGTGTTTGTCGCTGGGTCCCAGGCAGAGCAGCCGTACTTCAACATCGGACGGACGTTCGTTAAATAAAGTATTTATTTTACGTTATGGATACCTTATCCTTTTGTTCTTGTCAAAGTTTATATTAAGACATGTTAAATTATCACAAAGTGTTTGGCCATGTACTGGGCTGATTGCTATCGCGTAAGTCATTTTCACAAAACTAATTGTGGACCTCACTGAATATTCGGCATTCCTGAAAAAAAAAAACATATGAACTGAATACAGGTGGCGACTTCGTGAAAGTTTCCCCACCTGTTTTCCCCGACTCATAGATTGTTGAAAGTTCTAGCTATGGCTCTATGTATCGTAATATAAGACGCCTAAGGGCGAAACACGTGCGCTTGCTGACGCGTGTAAGCTCGCGTCCATATGCGCCTCGCGAGAGAGAGAGAGAGAGAGAGAGAGAGAGAGAGAGAGAGAGAGAGATTGTGAAGAGGGAGAGGGGCTATTTTGTAGGGCAGTTTGCATACGCAAGAGACGTGTGCCAGCGTGCGCTCACCTAGCTGGCTCCAGGGAGGAAAAAAGAAACAGAGGAGGTGCACTGACGTCAGTATTCGTGACTCTTCTTTGACACCAGCGGAGGCATTCTGTTAGAGTCCACCTGGTGGACATGTCCATTTCGTCTGCTGCTGAAGTGCTGATTGGCTGCGGCGCCCGGTTTCTGCGGAAGCACATACCAGCCTAGCCAAGCAGAGCTTCAACAGCAGACGAAATGGTCATGACAAATGGTCATGTATTCTGTGTCTTACACAGAATACCACCCCAGCAGTCGGCTTTACTCCGCCAGCTTGCCGAACCAGGTTCTCCTCTCTTTCCATTCCTCGCCTCCGGTGCGCAACGCTGCCGGGCTGTACGCACGCTCGCGCGCTGTAACGATCCGACCAACGTGTCCAATCGTGATGTACCATCGCGATACCGTTATCGAAGTGACGTCGTCCGAGTATTCTGCTCTCGCGTCGAAAGAAGTTCATAGTGAGCTCCGCAAATTAGACACGAGCCAGGTACCCGCTACATTGCCGGTTATTGTGAAAATAAGTATTGCCAGTTATTGTGAAAATAAGTATTCGCACTTTACCACACTCCAAAGAAGGTGGAGGCGGTCACCAGCAGCGCACTTTACGTACATCACGACACATAAACCTGGGGCAACCCATCTGAGGCTGAATACTCACAGCAGCCGCTTCGTTCCCATCCTTCCACATCGCTACTTTGCGCGCCACAAATGCACCGCCGTCCGCTGTGAAAAGCAGGAACACTGCATAACTGTCACTAACCTGCGAGGCATTTATCATACTGATTATGAAGCATGGTAGTTTCTGTCTGTGATGGCACTTTAGCATGAATCTGCTGAAGACAGGGACATTTGTACCTGATTAAAATTGCCTTCCGTCCGTTGCGTGGTACGAGGTGTAGGGAGTTGGATGCCCGCTCGTACCACGTTGTTACTTCTTCCAGTCCCACATAGCCACGAAAACAGTCGTGAGAGCACGGCCTAACTAACATCGTGGCACAAGACACGCAGACCAACGAAAACCACCACGCACGACGCCTTTTCCAAGGTACAAGACCTATGGAGCAGCACACACATGAGCATACACAACCATAACAAAAGCGTCTGTGGCGTGCAATATCAGCGATGACGATGGTCCACAATAAACGGGAGTATATTTTTACTGAGCAGGAGGCCCTAGCTGACGGTCATTCCTCGGCGGATAATTCTCCCCAGCCACCTCGCACCGGCCGCTCGTCATCTGGGCCACGCGCCCGCTTAGCTTCCTATTCAACGGCCTGTCCCTAGCCAGCCGCCGTTCGCCTCATCTTCCTCGATGTCGATGCTGCTACACGGCCAATGTCCCACGACAGCACGGCCGCTACAGCAAGAAATCTCGTATGACTTCCACACTTTTCTCCGAGGGCGCTCAATGGGTAGGGCCCCTCCTCAGTTTCTTTCTTTTTTTTTTCAACGGAGTAAGGAAAAACTAAGTAGATCGAGGCCCCGGCGTCAGTGTTTGTGAAGCTCAGGAACGATAAAAGTAGTTGTTACTCCGCCATCTCGTCGGGGCAGAATCTCCTCTGTTGCTTACACTTCTCGCTTTCGGTGCGCAACTACGCCGGGCAGTCCGTGCGTGCGCCACCGTAGTCATCCGACCAACAGCTCCATTCGCGGTGTGTGTCATCGCGATACCGTTGCCTACGTCATTTCGTCCGAGTATTGTGCTCTGGCGTTGAAACGAGCTCATAATGAACTCTGCAAGTCACACTGTGAGGCCGTTCCCCCGTTGCTTTTGCCGACATCTGCAAAAACAAATCTGTGCATTCTCAGTGCACTACAAGAACGCACCGGCGATAACCGGCACCACACACCTTACGCACATCACGGCTTATAGCTTGTCCATCTGCAGTTTATGACATCAAACGCATGCTGGTCGTCGCCTAATAGTGTTCGTTTCGTTTTATTAAACTAGTTTCGGGCGACCACACACAACGATGACGTGTCGAGCCAAAGCGTGCCGACGAAGAGGCCAGCACAGGAGAACGTCGTTACGCATTTGAAGATTACAGGGTCGTTTAAGAGGTGAACGGCGAAAGCCATTTCAGCCATTATTACTGATCACTGGTTATTACTAAGCATTTTAGTCATCTGTAATGGATAGTAGTCGTTCCAAGTTGTCGTTAGACATATTGGTCATATACTAGTCATCAGTAGTCATTACAAGTAATTTGAGTCATTATTAGTCATTTCAGTCATTATTAGTTATTATTGCTCCCTACTAAGCATTTTTAGTCATTTGTAATCAATTGTCATCACAAGCCGTCGTTACACATGGTGGTCATATCATAGTCATCAGTAGTCATCACAAGCGAGTTCAGTCATTATTAGTAATTACTGGTCATTACTAAGCATTATTAGTCATTTCTAATCAATTGTAGTCGTTACAAGTTGTCGTTAGACATATTTCATTTTCATTTATTGATACTGTGAATCCCATCAGGGATTGTAACAGGAAGGGCTGTATGTGATACATAGGAACATGGTATAAGGTGTTACATACTAAATCTTATACAATAAAGAATTTGGGCATATAACAATTTGATTACGTGATTATACAAGAGAATAACAAGAACGAAGAGGATATGACAACAATAATTACAGTTGCAGAAACCAGTTACAGGGTCAGTATTGAAGTAATAACAGTCACGCAACAATCAAGGTTACAATAATGCCAACAAGAAAAGAAATATATTTCACCATTGCCGTAATTATTATCAAGCACAAACACCGTTAAAATAACAAGGCAACAAGGAACTACGTAAATAATGAAAAGAATAATTGCTGCAATACGCATAGTTGATCCGTAATCAGGGTACCAAACGTATGTAAGGATGAGCTGTCAGTGATACCTATGCTAAGATTATTCCATTCGCGTGTCGCCCTTGGAAAAAATGAGTATTTGAAGATATCAGTGCGGAATGAAAATTCGCTTAATGTGTGTGTGAGTTTATGACGAGTTAATCTATTCGAGGATGTTGATATGTACTTCATAATGGGCAATTTGAGTTGATTGTGTATTAACTGATACATGATTTTTAGTCTAGCAAGCTTGGCTCTGTTATCCATGGTTAGAAGTTCTGCCCTTTTCAGCAATGCTGTTGGTGAGTCTGTGATGGAATGTTTTATATGCATCTCAGTGCTTTTCGCTGTACCCCTTCAAGTTTTTTAATCAGCTTGTTAGTAAACGGGAACCAAACGGTGCTGGCGTACTCTAGAACCGGTCTTATAAGTGTTTTATATGCGAGTAACTTTGTTTCAGATGGTACTAGTTTAAGGTGTCTGTTAATGAAGAATAGCTGTCTTATTGTGGTTGATGTGATATTGTTAACGTGAGAATCCCACCTGAAGTCAGATGTTAGTGTCACACCAAGGTACTTATGCTCATGAACAGATGCAAGAGGAATGTAGTTAAGGGTGTACTGGAAGGATGATGTATGTTTTTTTCTGGTTATAGATAACCAGAAAAATCGCCAGGTTATAGATATTGGTGATTTCATAGGCATTACTAGTCATTACAAGTCATTTCAGCCATTATTAGTTATTACTGCTCAATACTGAGCATTCTTAGTCATTTGTAATCAATTGTTATTACAAGCCGTCGTTAGAAATATTGGTCATTTCGTATTCATTAGTAGACATTACAAGTGTTTTCAGTCATTATTAGTCATTACTGGTCATTATTAAGCATGTTGAGTCATTTGTAATGAATTGTGGTTATTACAAGCCGTCGTTAGACATATTTGTCATTTCGTAGTCATTAGTAGTCATTATTAACCTCTACTAGTCTCTATTATAACGTTAGCATTCCCTAACTGTCAATATCAATCATTTTTCATTGTTTAATCTGTCTTCATATGGCGTGATGACGCTTCGGCGGACACTCCGGCGGTCAGGTCTCCTGACACAAACTTCACCATGAGCCTAGAAAGGCTTTCGCCTTAATATTGTTCTAACGGTAAGTGAAGCTTCACGGAAAGAAAGTTCTACGGCGCCGAACGCTAAGCACGTGTACGTGCATCTATATCGCGTTGACTGGGCCTACGTGCGAGCATCAACTGTTTGATGTGCGCTCAGGCGTACGTTCTTCTGTCGAGGCTTGTTCACTCTTGGACCGCATACGCCAACCTTCACTACCTTCACTTCCCTGCGCCCCTCGAGCACACAGATGAGATATCTGTGGTAAAGAGGCTTTGTCGCAGCAGCCGCTTCTTTCCTATGCTTCCATATGGCCGTTTTGCACCCTACAAATGCGTCGGCCGCTGTCAAAAGCAGGAACGCTGCACAGCGGCCACTGACCTGCTAGACGTTTATCGTATTCCGAAGCACAGCGGTTTCAGGCTTTGATGACACGTTTGCATGAATGCAGCGAGGCCGGGAAATATAGTCCCAGATGGTCCTTCGTTCGTTGCGTGGTACATGGTGTACGGCGTTGCATGCGTGGTAGTTTCACGCTTTTCTACTTCTTGCAGTTCCAATAGGCCACAACAGCCGGAAGAGCGCGGTCTAGATAACACCGCGGAACAAAACACGGAGACATAAGGTATACGTTCTCACTTGCGGAAATAAGCGCGCGCAAGGCGTGGTAGTTTCACGCTTTTCTACTTCTTGCAGTTCCAATAGGCCACAACAGCCGGAAGAGCGCGGTCTAGATAACACCGCGGAACAAAACACGGAGACATAAGGTATACGTTCTCACTTGCGGAAATAAGCGCGCGCAAGGCGCCGCGCTTAATTCGGCAGCGCTTATGGTGTCGTCTTCTCGTCTCGTGTCCCGTCTACGTGTTACGCTGTTAACACCAGGATGGAAAACCAACAAGCCCAAGCTGTTTATCTAGAGAATTCTTGCCGCGAAAGTGCCTTTCGCAGCGCGCGTTTTTAAACGCCCCGCCTTGCGCGCGCTTATTTCCGCAAGTGAGGACGTACCTTAACGCGATCCTGCACACACGACACCTTCGGCACGGCACGAAACATACGGGGCAGTAAATGCATGAGCACCCACCAGCACAACAAAACCACCATTGTGCCCCGGTAACATGGCCGCTACAGCAACTGGCAACATTTCTGTTAACTGTCGGAGCGGTACAACCAGATATGAGAAAGCGGGTAAAAAAAAAAGATACGTTTACTGTATTAATACCATTTACAGGAATTAAAGGACAAAAGTTCATTTACAGGCGTTTGCACTAGTACATAGTGCCAATAAATAGTTGCTTTATTCGTTTAATGAATTTATGCACAGTTAGAATCATTTGTGAAGTTAAGAATGAGAAGGCAGCTAATAGTCCGTGGATTAGTACTTCTGTTAAGCATATGTTTCAAGAAACGCGGTACCGTGGCTCTGCGAAAGCATGCCGTCTCCTACCACCTATTCCTTATCCTCTCCAACGGGTGAAAAGGTATGCCACTCAACAAGAAATCTGGCTTTGAATGCCTGCCACACGTCAGCACCCTGAGAGCATCGAACGGAAAACGTCCCTTCAAATGTGCTGACTACAAAAGAAAGACGTGTATATGGCATGAAAAGCCCCACCGCAAGCTATCCGCGCCCTTGTCAATAGATGACAGCACTACAAGTAATATCAGGTCACTAAGTGCTTTATGCAGCATTGAAAGCAGCGGCCTGTATCCTGCGTCGTCATTCCCCCTCTATCGGTGCCATATCACCGCAGTGAATGCGGAGTCCAATGCACTCTCAGGCCACCAGACGTCAACAGCACTCAACGCTCGGCAATGTGAGAGTCATGCTTGCAAAGATACATCTACCCTGCTCCAGAAAAGTAGAAACCCAACGTATATTTCTGTGAGCAGGCTGGTCGTATCAAGTGAATTGGACTTCGGTTGTGTGCATCACTTACAAATGTTCACCAAATAGTTGCTGCGTTGTTATGCGCCAACCGGTTTCATAGCTTTAAATTGTAGGTCCTTTGTGGAACCCGCAACAGATTTTTTGAATGGCTTCTCCCCCTATCGTAGAAAAATATGGCAGCACACATTACTGAACTACAACAGAAGACAAATCAAAACCCAGGAGTCTACGTGTGCCGATGTCCGTCTTAATTAGAGTTCCCTACCCCTTCCCGCCCTGGAGGGTAGCAAGTCGGACGTACATTTGGTTAACCTCTCGGACTAACGTACTCTCTTTCATTCTCTGTCTTCTTGACGATAGTGTCACTGCCTCTAATTATGTGTGTCCTTTAAAGGCAGCGTCACTGCCTTTCATTCTGTGTGCTCTCTAAGCTTCGAATCGTCTCAATAAAGTAAGCATCTCTTTTTCTCCCTACAGCGTACCTATATTTTCCTCACTTGGTCGTAATTTGGGTATCTGTACCTACATTTGGTAAAGGGTATTCGGTTGGTCGTTTCCTCTTCATAACTGAACAGACGCTTTCCAACCAAAACTCTGCTTAAGCGACTTCACAAATGCCGAAAGGTAAACGTGGTGGCAATGTAAATACTTTTGTTGCACTTGCAGTGGATCCGTTCAAGTTTAGTTGCAGTTGCAATCAATCAGCAGCTGATCACTATTGTTGCTGAAGGTGGAGGAAAAAATCAACTTGCATTTATTTGTGCCAGATCAAAGAATAGTGTTCTTATATCAAAAGCTTTTCTCAGCCTCTACAGTTAGGAGTAAATATACATATAACTGAGCGCGTAGCCCCTCAAATTTAGGTGCTTATATCATTATTGATTACACTTCCTAGATTTTATTTATTTATTTATTTATTTATTTTATTTATTCATCTATTTATTTATTTATTCATTTACTTATTTCATTCATTCATTCATTCATTCATTTATTCATTTAGTATATCTGGGGAATATTTAAGCTTGACAGAGAGAAGTGGGAAAATACATGTGCATTCACAAAATACACATTACAAAAAATGAGCGGTGCAACACTTTATCTCTTCGTTTTCTTGTGCGCCCACACACACTATATTTGAATAATCTGCCATTCCTTCGAAATGTATTCCTCTAATCAGGTGACAGCATACACGACCTAATTTCCCACTTCGTTTCTTTTTTCGGGTTAATGGAAAACCATGGGCAAACAGCGAAGGATCACAATAATTAAACAAGGTCTCACAAATTGCTACTGAGGCAGAATCGTCGCACATAAACCGATCTAGTTCACCAGGTCTGCATCAGCTCATGAAAATATCGTCATATAACCAACGAGGTATACAGTAACGAATTAACTGATGTTTCTTTAAGGGGAAAGCCTTAAGTGTCTCGTTTCAATGGCTCATACCCGAAAAAAAAAAGCGGCGTTTAGTCGAGTGGTTCAAAAATTAACGTCATCAACTCGAGTGGTTTAAAAAAACTTCACGAGTGGTAGAAAAAATATCATCAGCAGCAATGGTTCATACCCCAAAAATGTTACATAATCTGTAATGACTCATATACCCCCGTAAGCAAGCAAAGATACAATTGCTGAATATGAATGCAGACACGAAAGAAAAAAACGAACAAAAGGAAGACTGAAAACATCAACATCAGGTATGGCTCATACCTCCGTAAACAAGCAAAGATGCAATGGTTGAATATGAATGAAGACACGAAAGAAAAAAAGAAGGAAGAAAAGAACGAAAACAGCAACAACAAGAATGGTTCATACCCCCTTAAGCAAGCAAATATGCGATGACTGAATATGAAAGAAACGAAAAAGGAAAGAACGAAGGAAGGAACGAAATAAGGAATGAAAGAAAGAACGAAGGTTTCGATAGTGCATTCTGTGCTCGCATGTGTCATTGTGGAAATCGACCTACAGTGCAACACGTTTACTTCACACTACAGCTCGTTATGTCTTGCAAAAATCTGGCCCCTCCTATCGGATAACTTAATGCATTATCACGTGTGCAGCAGGCTCTCGCCTTCGAGTGTTACAGGAGTGTAACATGCTGCCAAGTCTTTTTTCTATCACAACGACCTTACTCAGTTCATGTCCTCACGCATCCTTTTAACATTACTGTTATACTCCAGGTGAAAGCTGCACCACCTATCGAAATGTCACCTGAGTAAACCTTCAAACTTAAAGAAACGAGCCCCTTTTCTTGAGATCCCGCCATGGGTGTTTAATGGTTATGGTGCTGGGCTGCTTAGCACGAAGTCGCGGGATCGAATCCCGGCTGCGGCGCCAGCATTTCGATGGGGGCAAAATGCAAAAACGCCCGTGTCCTGTGCATTGGGTGCATGTTAAGGAAACCCTGGTGGTCAGAATTAATCCGGAGTCCCCCATTACGGGGTGCCTCATAATCAAATCGTGGTTTTGGCACGTTAAACCCCATAGTCCAATCCAGTCCAATTCCTCGTCTTCGGCTCGGCTCCTCTTCAGCAGGGTAGCAGGTGGAAACGGGTTCACTAATGCTTTTGGCGAAATATTATAGGCGGAGAAAGGCTTCTCTTGTGAACACTGCGCGTTCGCTTCATCTCCCTCCATCTGCACATACTTAAAGTCTCCGTACAGCCTCGTCGTCAGCGACTTCATGTTCTGTCGGTATAAAACTACTGGCGGCCCACAAGGGCCAGAGGGGTTCTTCGGTTCCTAACGTCCTCTTTCCTCGTCAGCTTCCTCTAGAGCACTTCCGTGAAGCTCCGCTTGTGTCGCTAGTTACGTCAACTGTCCTAAGCAAGCAATGCCGCAAGAGAAGCAGCCCCAGCAGAGAAGGTTTATGCTTCTGCCTCAACGCCCTCCTGGAGGTGGTGAAGTAAAAGAGGAATCCACAAATGTCACATGTGCTTTGCGCAGAGAATACCGAGAACTGACTGGAGATTTACGACCGCTGAAACACTGCCCCACACTCAATTTCCAGACGCGAAACTTCAACACTTTTGAAAGCCATTTCTCGAAAGAGAGAATGCATGCAACGACACAGACGTGCGCCTCTCAAGTTGCTATCAACAGAACCAATGTTTACGTCTACGTATCTACCAATCCCGAGATTTCCAGATGTGAAATTTGCCTCTTTTCCATGAAACTACTTGCCTTGCTAGTCCCACTAAGTTACACTGCGCAAATCTTTCTGTGACCTTACGTTTTTAGCCATCACTCAATACCACGTACGATGAAAAGCTGCTTACGTGTAGGTGGCGTCAGGAGAGCGGTGGCGTAGTGGCTTTCGCAAATTCCGCACGTAGTATCCTCTCAAAACGCTCGCTTTTTGTTCTATCGAAGCACCGTTAGTCTCCTCTACGGTAGACGCTGCAAAAACATACATTGCGGAGGCGTGTTGCAAAGTCTCTCAAGAGGAAAGATACGCAAAGACATCCCTTTAGCCGTAAAGTAAAGCTCCATGTTGTGGCTGCCCGTGATTGCACACGACGACAAAATGAAGCAGCAGACTGCTTGTTTCTTGCTTCAGCTTGCCTCTCATTCATCTGATTTCTATATGCTTTCCACTACATGCTTCGTCACTTTATAATAGTTTCGAAATTATCTGAGTTACTAGTAAGCACATCAAACATATGTGTGTTATTTCAAACCGAATCAAATCAAATTTATTTCATATCCCAACGATATCAGTGGCGCAGGGCAGAAAGCCTCTTCAAAGTCTTAAAAAAGGAGTCCGCGCCTGGCTAAAATAACTTGCATTATGTGGTACTTACATAAAAAATAGTTATTAAAAAATAACACGGCGGCACTGACAACAGCCACAAATTTCGCATTCTGTTTTTAAAAGCACCATGTTAATGCCTCTCGTTCCCAAGTGACTCTTGAGAGACTCTTATATGTAGTTACGCATTTTTACTTAATTT
This sequence comes from Dermacentor andersoni, assembly GCF_023375885.2. NCBI lineage: Eukaryota > Metazoa > Arthropoda > Arachnida > Ixodida > Ixodidae > Dermacentor > Dermacentor andersoni. Next base: position 182,661,563 of record NC_092818.1, on the reverse strand, counting down.
GAACTGCTCGTCTGTGAAACTACGCTTGTGTGTGAGTGTCCTGCTATTACATTAAGTGTTTTCTCATTTAGTGGCATGTGGAAGTCAGCATGTCCATGCACGTTTTTGGGCTGTTTTATAGCACAAACTCCAGCAGCATTTCCGGTTGGCGATGTTATCGGCCGCCGCCGCCAGTGTCTGTCGCGGCTATCGCCAGGAATGAGAAAATGAGAATGAGACCTCAGTGCCCGCTGGGATCGAACCCGGGTACCCCGCGCGGGAGCAAGCTGCTCTACCACTTCTCCCTGCCACAACTTGCCAGCTGCTACATAAACATGGCTTATACACACGTCCTAGTGCGCGAGGAGTCACGCTATATGAGAGGTGCGCCGCGTAGCCTTGGTACACGCACATTTTTCATCACAGTTGCACGTTATTGCACCAGGTGGCATGCTATGTAGCATTTGCACAGGTAGTGGTACACGCAGATTAAAGAAGTTCTGAGAAAGAACATGAACATTAGGGAGTAGTATATGTACACAAAAATGCCACAATAAAATAAACTGTGCAGCATACCTGATTAAATCAAGAAGTCTATAGGAGACTATTTGCGAAAACCCCGCTTGAAAGGGGATGCCAATAAATCATCATCATCAGCAGCAGCAGCAGCAGCAGCAGCAGCAGTTCGTTCAGGTTGAAACGACACAAAGATACTTCGCCGCAAAAATCCTCGAGTGCGTCGTGCCGAAAATGGAGCCCCTATGCAGCCGCTCCTCGAGCTTACGCTGTGATGTGCTGCGTTTTTTGTACCTTCTCTTCACTGATAAGAGAATACCTGCACGAACATTCATGCTCTTCAAGGTTTTTTTCAGTGCTTCCAGTGCCCTCCCCCCCCCCCCCCCCCGCTACCCAGATAATTTTTCCTCTGTAAAGTGAGTAGGCGGTACTATACCTAAAGGAATCATCATTTATTTAAAATTTTATCCTTAAAGAAGTTCTAATTAAAATTTTTCTTTCTCACTTCTAGATTTCTATTTCTGACAGTACACTGATTGCTTTTCTTCCTTTTTGAGTACCGAGAAGAACCTGTATGCCGAAACACATTTGTTGCTCTTTTAAAAAATCTTTCGTTGTGTTGCCATCAATTTTCGGACAATAGTTAAGTAGCTAATATTTTCTCTTTGCAGAGAACGTTTGTGACCAAAAAGTAAGTTCACAAGAAAAAGAGAGTGCTTGAACATGTGAACAGGCTAGCGTGCGTTATAACGGAGAGGTGTGCTCTGAACCCTTTTTTTATTGCTTGTAAGTTCCTAGCTGTACAGGTCCATTCTTTCCACCGCTCTGTTCATTGCTCGCTTACCTTTTGCCATTGTTTTCCACTCATGCTGAAATTGCTGTGACGCAAGATTGGGAAGAGTACACTCCGCGCGCTGCTAACATTGCATCTCATTTCTACGCCCCTTAACTCGGCGGTACGCACAATACGAGCAATTGTTTTCCAAATACATATACATATAGCTATACATATAGCTGGTAGATGCTGCGCTCTCTTGCGTCACGAGAGAGAGAGAGAGACAAATGGATTGGGAAAGGCAAGGAGGTTAACAGGTAGCGATTCTGGTTAGCAACCCTGCATTGGGAGAAGGGTAAGGGAAAATGAAAGACGGAGCGGTTTCCAATGAACCATTCGCAGCACCGCTACCAGAATTCCCCAAGCTCACCGCGCTACCTAACTAGAAAAGAAAAACATTTGTCACGACCTAGGCTGCCACGTTGTCACTCAGGAACCACCTGCATTCTTCCGGCCACGTCGACTTGCAGCGGACAAGCTCAAATTAGCACGTGCCGAGTTTGAGCATATGTTGCAGCTAGGCATGATTCGACCTTCCTTCAGTAACTGTGCAGCTCCACTCCGCATGATGCCCAAGAAAACTTGCGACTGGAGACCATGCGGAGACTGCAGCTGTTTGAACGCTGAGACTGTGCCGGACTGGTATCCCTTGTCCAACATTCAGGGTTTCATCGCTGCTCTGCACGGCACCAACATCTTTTTTGAAGACTGACCTTGTCCGAGTATACCACCAAATCCCCGTCGCTGATGAAGGTATACCGAAGACAGATATCACGACACCCTTCGGTTTCTTCGAATTTCTGCGAGTGCCATTTGGTCTGCCAAACGCCGTCCCGTCATTCCAACGTTATACTGACTCGGTCAGGCGTGGCCTGCCATTCGTATTCGCCTATGATAATGACCGGTTGGTGGCGAGTACGTCCGTTGAAGAACACTTACATCTTCGCCTTTTGCTCCAGCGCCTATCTCAACACGGCATTGTCATCAACGCTTCGAAGAGCTAGTTTGGTGTTGCAGCCCT